>NW_015172609.1:18209-46978 GCF_001447785.1 Gekko japonicus | reverse complement strand
AAGAGGTAGAGGAACTAGAGATCAAATTGCCAACATTCGCTGGATTATGGAGAAAACAAGAGAGTACCAGAAAAACATCTACTTCTACTTCATTGACTATGCTAAAGCCTTTGATCGTGTGGATCACAACAAACTATGGCAAGTCCTTAAAGAGATGGGAGTACCAGACCACCTCACATGTCTCTTGAGAAACCTGTATAAGGGTCAAGAAGTGACAGTTAGAACGGGATATGGAACAACTGATTGGTTTAGCATCGGAAAAAGAGTACAACAAGGATGTATATTGTCCCCTTACTTATTTTATTTATATGCAGAGTACATCATGCGAAATGCTGGCCTGGATGATTCAGAAGCCAGAATTAAGATTGCTGGGGAAAAGATCAATAACCTCAGATATGCAGACGATACAACTCTAATGGCAGATAGGGAAGAGAACCTAAAGAGCCTCTTGCTAAAAGTAAAAAAGGGCAAAGGTTGGCTTGAAACTCAACATAAAAAAACTAATATCATGGCATCCGGCCCCATCACTCCTTGAAACATGAAATTAAGCAAACTCTGGAGCACGACGGAAGACAGGAGGGCCTGGGGTGATGTGGTCTATGGGGTCGTGAAGGGTTGGACTCGACTGTGCGACTGAACAACAACAACAACACTATCAGAGTTATGCATGACCTCACTCCCAAACATTTTTTGGTTGGTTCTGCCTCCTGTGTCAGCCATTTTTTTGGTTGCACCCACCACCCCTGTCAGAATTCCAAAGTTGTCTATAGACTCAAAAAGGTTGGGGGGCCCTGATCTACATAGCTGTACTTTAATAAAGGAAAGAGGCAGTTTTTTCTGGGTTTAAAATCTCATTAATCACTGCTGTTAGGTGATAAACCTCACAAGCTACATAATGAAAAGGTTAAGAGTAACATGCACTGGTAGTGAGCCTCAGGAATGCAGTAAAGGGATGATTATGTGGAAAGATGCAAAGCAAAATTACTGTGGTCTGGAGTATACAATCAGCATGCCCAGCCTAGCCCTAGTGATTGGGTCTGATAAGCCAAAGTCTCAGTTGTGCTGAATACTCTTTCCAAGTCTGCTAGAAGCTAGGGCTTGGACCAGGGAACCTCATGCATACTACACCTGTGCTGTTACACAGCAGGTATGCCTTTATCTGCAAACGTTCCTGTCTGGATAGTTTTGACACTATGGCTGATGTGTATTCTTTCTGTATGTCCATTTGAGTATGTGGTTAGAAGAATGGTTGGCCATATGGGTTCTACTCCGGCCTCTTTCTGTTTTGCTGCCATTCAAAAGATTATCTTATTGCATTTTTCCCTCAGTGGGATTTAAACACCCTCTTTCTCACATGATTCCCCCACCTCCAGTGTGCTATAGGTGGGAGGATAGGACTGTCAAAACATCTTCATTAAGTTGTATGCTAATTTATTCAGGGCTTTTTTTGTAGAAAAAGCCCAGCAGGAACTCATTAGCATAATAGGCCGCACTCTACAACAGAAATTCATTAGCATATTAGGCCACACCCTTGACAGCACAACTCATTAGCATATTAGGCCACAACCCATGCCTTCCCTTGGCTTGCCTGGGCGCCCCGTGGCTGCGGGGAGCCCGGGCAAGCCAGCCCTTGGACAGGTCGGGGAAGGCACGGGGAGGCATTTAAATGCCTCCCTGATCCTTTCAGCCCCCCCCCCAGCTGACCTGCCTCGGAGTCACCGGGGAGGTCACTCTCCAGGCCTTCCCTCTGTAGCCACGCATGCAGAGGTTTTGGCTGTAGTGGGCGTGGCCAACTCTGAAGCCAGCCGGAATTCCGTTCCTGCCCAAAAATAGCCCTGAATTTACTGTTCACCTATGTAGGGGCATCTACCTATATATTTGAACTTTTAGCTTCCATTACAACGACCAAGTTCAGACTGGCATTTTGCCCTGATATACGCATGTTTCAGAAACGTTCCACAACCGGATTAAATGGGCTGTTCACACAGGCACATCTGTCAGGCGTTCCCCACCCGTACTCAACCCATCTCGTGACGCTTTGCTCCCGAGTTTAAAAGATACCTGGTGACAGTGGTAAACGTATCTGAAGAAGTGTGTGCACACATGAAAGCTCATACCTTGCATAAACCTTTGTTGGTCTTAAAGGTGCTACTGGACTCAACATTTGTTCCACTCCTTCAGAACAATCCGGCTGCCCACCTGGAAGAATGCCTTCTGTGAGAGGTCTATTGTGCATTCTCTTGTTGCTGTCCCACAGAGCAATCCTAAGTATTGTGTAGTGGGTTTGCCGCATGGACGAACGACAGAGATGGACATAGTGCAAAGCATGCTTTATTAGCACACAACAAAGACAAGGGGCCAACGGCTGGGAGGCCAACGATATACATCCCTGGGGACACACCCCTGGTTCCCGTTGGTGGGTTTGAATTTCCCGCCATGGTTCCCATTGGTTCCCCAGTGGAGGGACTAGGAGCCTAGTCCCTATTGTTTTCCCAGAGTCAAGCTCTGGCTGTTTTGCTGGTGGTCTACATACACAACACTAAGCATGTCTCCTCAGAATCTGACACTGGTCTGTTGAGTGGATATTACCCTTGGGCATGCATTCTTAGGATTGCACTGCACCTTAAAAAGGATATTATAACTTTGGAAAAAGTGCAGAAAAGAGCAACTCGAATGATTAAGGGGTTGGAACACTTTCCCTATGAGGAAAGGTTAAGGCGCTTAGGGCTCTTTACCTTGGAGAAACGACGACTGAGGGGTGACATGATTGAGGTTTATAAGATTATGCATGGGAAAGAGCAGGTAGACAAAGAGGTACTTTTCTCCCTTTCTCACAGTACAAGAACTCGTGGGCACTCCATGAAATTGCTGAGTGGTTGGGTTAGAACGGATAAAAGGAAGTACTTCTTCACCCAAAGAGTGATTAACACTTGGAATTCACTGCCACAGGAAGTGGTGGCGGCTACAATCATGGACGGCTTCAAAAGGGAATTGGATAAGCATATGGAGCAGAGGTCCATCAGTGGCTATTAGCCACAAGGTATAGATAGGGACTCTGGGGCAAGTGATGCTCTGTCATCTTGGTGCTTGGGGGGGTCAACAGTGGGAGGGCTTCTAATGTCCTGGCCCCACTGGTGGACCTCCTGATGGCACCTGGTATTTCTGGCCACTGTGTGATACAGAGTGTTGGACTGGATGGGCCCTTGGCCTGATCCAACATTGACGTCTCTTATGTTCTTATGTTCTTAAGTGTCTGTTTCTGCCTTGCCTGACAAAAAGCTCTTCCTGGTGTATTCTCTGCTGGCACCTGGACCCTTGCCTAGAGATCTCCTCTACCAAATGAGTGATATGGTTGGAGTTTCCATGCTTCCTTCCCACTCTGAGGTTACTTAGTGAAAAATGAGTATAAAAGGGAAATAAGCCATCAAATGAGCTCATTTCTACACTGGGGGTTAACCCAGGCATCTCTTGTCACTGAAGTCTAACCGTTGTAACCGCGACACTATACTGGAAAGGCAACTTTAGCCTGCTTATGAAATTCCAGAGGCTTCTGGCTGGCTGCTACTGAGAACAGTGCTCTGCGTTACATAGCCCCTGGAAACTCTTACATTCATCTGCTTCTGCAATCATATGCACATTTACTAGGTGGTCCTGTTGTTTTAACTGTTACAGCCACAGCATGGGAAACTCTTTTCCATAAATTCATTCCATTGCACTGCTGTGACATTTTAAAGACCTGGTGTTTGATGGAACTGCAGAATCACCGCTTGAGATATTGGGGGGGGGGGTTGTGTTGACCAATCTCATGGGCTTTGAAATGGGAAAGCAACTCCCACATCATTGTTATAACTTGTAATGTTTAAAGAGAGCCTTGGTAGTTCTAACCAATGTTCCCTCTAAGTTGTGGAGTCTTGTGAGCAAAAATTCTACTTTGTGAGCTACTGGCATTAAAGTTGTGAGCGAGCAATTTGGCTACTGCATAAATTAGTTTGCTAATGTGTGAGCTGGAGACTAAAAAACTATGAGCTAGCTCACACTAACTCAGCTTAGAGGGAACACTGGTTCTAATTGAATGTCCTTAGTATTGCACCGTGTACTGCACAAAGCTCAATTGGTACGGGCACTCAGAACCGGGGGTTTTTTATGCCGTGTTGCCATCACTTGTGGATCAAGAAGGGAATAATGTCATAAATTAACAAACTATTCCTTCTCTGCCCCCCAATAATCGGTTTCCACTTATCATCGCTCATTGCATGAACTGAACAGATGGTACTAGTGACAAGAAATTATTGTGTACACACTGTCCTGTACTCCGTCAGATAATCAGTCTAAGCAGATGTCTGCACTGAGTAATGCTAAAATAGAAGACTAACCCAAATAATGTACTGTCTGCTCCCCTTTATGGATCCCCCCCCCCCAATCTGTCACCGGAGGTGTATTGTCTCACCTGCCTAATTTAGCCATGAATCCAAAACACAGGTAGTACACAATGTGGCCAGTTACGGTCTCGCAGGGCCCAGGCAAGGCATTGCTCATGTTGAAATAAAGGTCTGTTCTCTTTTGGTACTGGGTGGCATGGATGGTGCTGGTGACGAGGATAAAACTACAGCGACCATGATGATCTACAAGGCCATGCTGGAATCTGATGGAGTAAGGAAGCGGTCTGAGTATATTGAGAGGCTGAAACATTTCTTTGACGCTAACAAGATTGAAGATGCAGACCAGCAGAAATCTATTTTTTTTAACTGTTTGTGGGCAAATGAAAGCTGGCGGCACCTCAAAAGGTGAGAAAACTTTGAAAGAATTCTGCACCCTGGTACAACGACATGTAAGCCCCCAGACTTCAGCAGTGGTCCATGCTGGGCTTTTTCTACAAAAAAACCCCTGGGTAAAACTATTTCGAATCTGTGGCAGAGCTGTATTCTGTGGCTGAATTCTGTGACTTTGGAGCTTTTCTAGACCAGATGCTGTGTGATAGGCTTGTTGCAGCCATACTTGATCGGGCAGCACAGCACTATCTGTTAGGAAAAAAGGACTTTGATTTTAAAACAGCAGTGGAGATTGCTGGGGCCACACATTTGGCTGTGCAGGAAGTGCAGGAGTTACCAAGGAGTGGAAAAGAGAATGCTGCAGGATTGAACTGTGTGGCAGTATGAACATGCGGGTTGGCGCCAAAAGTACAGCCTCATGTCCTCCCCAAGGGCAGGCAGGAAGCGTTTTCTGTCCGGAGCCAGACAGAGTGCTGTTTTTGTTGTGGTGTTCTGCATAATTCTGCCTGTTGCTTTCTAGATACAGTTTGCTGGCACTACCGTTGCAGGGGGCATTTAGTGCTTCAGGGTAACTTGCAGCTGCCACCCTCTAGCTGGTGAGTGAGACAGCGGAATCAAAGACCGGGAATGCCAATTTAGTGGACTTGGGTAATGAAGATGGTGAAGATGGCAGTGATGGAGTGTATGCTGTACATACCGTGGGTGATCGCTGCTTACCACCAGTTTGAGCCCAAGTAACCATTGCAGGCCGCATCCTGGACATGGAAGTGGACACTATAGCAGCATTTTTCATAATAGGAGAGGATACCTTTGTTGGAGTCTGGGGTTCCCAAGGGTGGGTCCAATAGGGTGGGTCCCTCCAGGGTTCCAGTTTACCATGACAGTTCTGAGGCTGGCTTCAGACAGTCGGCAGGGGGAGGGGGGTTCAGCTGCAACTGTTCCCTCTCTCCTGCGGTCGCCAGGACATCCTGTGTATGCCCCTGTGCCATTCTTGTGCTCTGCCTCCCTAGCCTGCCCATCATACCCCATTTAAAGCTCCCCTTTCCAGGTAGCACCCCCCCCCCCAAACTCACCAGTCCTCTCACAGTGAGGGCCGAGCTTGCTCGATTAGCACTCTCCTCATCCTTTGGGACATGATCCTGTCAGCGTATTGGAAGCACGTATAATAACTCAATCCAGAATAGGCTGATGCTGAAATGATATACAGTGGTTTATTTACATCAATATACATACAGTCCATATAGCACTTGTAGTTTCCAATTATTCAGGCAGACTGACAAAGTGCTTCGCAAGGAATCCGGTTCATAAGAGTGATGAACTACATACAGAGTGCACAGAATATATAATACAACTAGGCACCAATCACATTGAAGTGCTGACCCACTGTGACTGTAGTCAGAATGATGCAATCTATGATCTGGTGACCTGTCACATGACACTCCTTCTGTCACCTTCAGATCAAGATGATCTAATAGACTCACTTAACCTGGCTGTCATCTTGCCTGCCATACATAACAGTATGCTGACAGCTCCACCTCCCCTCTCCCCCACCACAATCATCCTTCAATTCAGCATCAGCTTTGGGTGGGTTGTGGGTTCCCCCCCACCTCTCCTTGCCATCTGTCAGGTTTCCCAGCGTCTCCGCCAGCCCCTCCCTCCCTTCTCCACTTCTTCCCTGTTTTGGGGGAAGTTATCAGCTTCCACAGTTTCCCTGTCACCACTGGCACTTGGGAGGCTTTCCCAGCCTCACTCGGGATGGGCTCTGGGTGGAGGAGTTCCGCTGTGGATGGCTCGCTCTTCTGAAGAGGTTTTCGAGGCGGCTCTTTGTGCCGGGGTTGCCCGGTACATTCCTCCAAGCCGGGAGGGGCCCCTTCCCTCAACCCCTTGCTAGTGGGCATCGTGGCAGGGGCGCTGCCCCAGGACAACCTTTAATAATTTATGGGCCCCAGCCCTGTTACAACCAGCAGATGTGTGGCGTCAAACTGCAGGAACAGGACAACCTTTATTAACTTATGGGCCCCAGCCAGAGCACCACTGTTACAACCAGCGGATGTGTGGCGTCAAACTACAGGAAAAACTATTCCCCTGGCAGGCAGGGCACTTCTATCAGTGACCTACAGGGGCAGCACAAGAATTTTTTCTTGTAGGTGGTATGCAGAAAAAGCCATGCCTTGATGGACCAGAATTGGCTACATGAATTGAAATTGGATTGGCAGAACTTTTGCTCTGCTTCCAGTCTCTGGAGGAAGTGTTGGAGTTAAAAGAGCTCTTCCGTCCAGGGCTTGGAACGTTAACTGGGATGACTGCAGAAATTCACATTCATGTTTTGTGCAGTAAAGTGGAAGCAGAACTACAGTGCCTGGAGAAGGATGGTATTCTGGAACCAGTCCAGTTTCCACACTGGGACAGTCTAATCACGCCTGTAGTTAAGGCAGATGGATCGGTGTAGATTTGTGGAGGTTATAAAGTCACTATCAACAGAGTTACAAGACTAAATCTCTACCCTCTGCCTAAAATTGAGGATTTATTTGCATCCTTAGTGGGAAGGACTGTGTTTTCCAAACTAGATCTTAGTCATGCTTGTCAACAGCTGCTTCTTGGATTGTGGGTTATTTATCTCATTTGGGATGTCTTCTGCGCCTAGAATTTTTCAAAGGGTCATGGAGGGGGTGTTACAAGGGATCCCTAGTGTTTTAGTCTATCTGGACAATATTCTGGCATGAACTCCAAAAGGCAGGGCTCAAACTACAGAGCAGTTAGTGTTATTTCTGGTCTTCTCAGTACAGTATTTGGGGCATATAATTGATTTGGAAGGGCTCCATTCAGTACATGACAAGGTAAGGGCTATTGCTGAAGTGCCAACACCTATATGAGTTTCAGCTTTAAAAGTATATCTGGGTCTTTTGAACTATTATAGAGTTTTGCCCAAACTGTCTACAACATTGGCCCCCTTGCACAGCTTATTGAAAAAGAATATTTCATGGAAATAGGAGAAGGCTCGAGAACCAACATAAACCAATCATAAAATAGAAAGCTCATGGGTTACAAGACTGGGGTGTGTATTTACAAAGTAACCGAAGTGGGGGGAAAGTCCTTTTTAAACAATGGTATCAATAAAGATGTAGACCTTGAACTGGACCAATATTTTCAAAGTTGTGGAATATCCACTTTGTGCTGAAATGAGCTTGGAAAGGCTTAGAACTCCACAATATGTCCACATAGGTGTGGCAATCCTTAAATTCTTTAAACTTGAACTACTGCTAACGCAGATCCCAGGTAGTCTCAGGCATTTAATTTCTTCATCAGAGTATAATTCATGCAGTCTTCCTTTGATAATTCTCTATTGGATCTTATCATTAAACATCAAAAGCATTTTACACCTCTGAGGAGCAACAAAGCTCCAGAAACTGGTGAGGAATAGTTGACACTATGCCTCATGGAGAGCTCGACACTATTCCTCACAGGTTTTTGAAGCTTTGCGATTGGTTTATGTTATTATGTTGTTTTCATTGTGTATGTATGAAGCAATAGAAAATTGGATATTAGAATGTTATCAATATTTCATAATACAAAAATGAAATAAACACGATATCTGAATATTTATTGTTTAAAAAGCATACAGCATTTAGTGTACACTATTAGATTAGATTGCCTGACTCAGCTGCACAAGGACAAGACTCGGGAGGTCTGATCTTACTTGTGGAATCGCTCAGTGGAACACTGAGCCAGTTTGGTGTCGTGGTTAAGTTTGCGGACTCTAATCTGGGAGAACCGGGTTTGATTCCCCACTCCTCCACTTGCACCTGCTGATGTGACCTTGGGTCAGTCACAAGCTCTGGCACAGCTGTCCTTGAAAAAGAGCAGTTTCTGTCAAGAGCTCTCTCAGCCCCACCCACCTCACAGGGTGTCTGTTGTGGGGAGGGGAAGGGAAAGGAGTTTGTCTGCCGCTCTGAGACTCCAAGTGAAGGGCGGGGTATAAATCCAATCTCTTCTTCTGTGACAGCTGAGTGCATCAGTAGGGAAACCCGCAGAGATGTGGAGCTGGCACCCATTGTTGGATGGATGCAGAATGGGTGGCTGGGCAGAATCTAGGATGAGGCTTTACACCCATTTTTCCCCAAGATGATTGGAATTGGGATTTCATGCAGGATGCCTCATGTGGGGGGAGTGGCGTGATTGTGGGAAACTGAGAAAGCAGGTTTCGACTCAACTGCATGAAACACTGGTATCTCCAGATTGAAAGGTGTGGCCTGTAGCTTGGTTTGGTGGCCAGGTTTTGTTATCATGACACTGAACAGTTAGTGGGATGCTAGACCCATTGTTAGGAAATTTGTTTAGTACCAATGCACCCCTGGGAATGGCCAGATAAACCCTGGGCTCGACTGCATGCTGACGTTTCAGGCCCAATCAGAGGTAAAATGCTGTTGGTAGTGATAGGTGCTCACACAAAATGGTTGGATAAGTGCCTTTGCCTATATGCATAAAATGGTTCGGGTTATGGTAGATCCAAATGAAATACTGAAAGATCTTATTGCCCTGATAAACCATTTATCCCATGAGTGAGAAATAACTAGTGTCTATTTGGTAAGTTTGGAAGTGGATCCAAAAATAAGGAAATTTATAAGGAAAATGGCTCTTTTTCTAGAAAAAGCCCAGCAGGAACTCATTAGCATAATAGGCCACACCCAACAGCAGGAACGCATTAGCATATTGGGCCACACCCCTGACAGCACGGCTCATTAGCACATTAGGCCACACCCCCATGTTACCAGATGCCACACCCACCTTTTGCTTGTTATTCTGTTTACCTTGTTTGTTGTCAAAACCCAGGGCTTTTTTGTAGCAGGAACCTCCTTTGCATGTTAGGCCACACACCCCTAATGTAGCCAGTCCTAATGAGTTTCTGCTGTTGGGTGTGGCCTATTATGCTAATGAGTTCCTGCTGGGCGTGGCCAACTTGGGAGCCAGACGGAACTCCGTTCCTGTGCGTTCCCGGCCAAAAATAGCCCTGTAGAAAGACAATCACAAAGCCTTTGTTTCCTCTTATTACATTGTGGAAGAATAAGAATGGGAATAACAACACTACCTCTAAACCCATCCTTAATTTCCCTAGATTACCACCATCTAAACAGGTAAGAAATACCACGGCCAAGCAGTATTATTGATGTCAGTATCGGAAAATGATTCAGTAGGTCAGCCAAGGTGTCTCTGACGGCAGACATGTTAATCTCTTCACTGCAGTCAGTGGAAGACTGGCCATGCCGGGCATCTCGTTTCTGTGGCATCTTTGAAGCCAAAAATAGAAACAAAACATTGTTAATAGATGACACTGCAGTCCAGAACAGACATCACCAAAATGAAGACCTAATAGGGCAATCCTTACAGATCGTTAAAAGAAATGATCATTATTTTATGCTTAGTTGTTCCATTTGAAGAGTCGTCTTTTTGTAACACAATCCTTAAGGGAGTCTATGAAAGACAACCAGCACTTATAGGCTTGGACCCAAAGGTACCATTCCACTGGGGCAGCTCCTCCGACGGAATAGATCTTCTGTCTGTGGAGGTAGGGAGGGAGATTTCGGCTAATGACCCTCTAGGGGCACAAATGTTGCAGTGAGATGAAGAAGGCCAGGAGGCTGCCTTCCTCTAGTAGTCCATGCTGTTTACAATCTAAGCCATAGTCTCCTACCTTTCCTTAAATGTGAGCTTTGACAATTCTGTTTCCTTTCATAGCCTAGCCATTCTTTTATGGTCAGTATATCATAGGTATGCAGTCTTTCTAAGCCGTCATCATCTTTTAACAACTGCAGAAATTGTGTCTTAATTTTTGTTTCCCATTTGGGAATGGAAAATGTTAATGATCCACTGATCATTAACTATGTATGATTCTGGGAGAGGGGGTGGAGTCCACATGCATTTATCCCCATATTCATCTGTTCCTACAGTGGAGGGGGCAGTGAATAATGTGTGAGGGGAACTGAGACCCCACTCCCCAGCTTGTCTTGCTACATTATCAGTGTAATCTTAAATAGAACTACACCCTTCTAAGCCCGTTGACTTCAATGGTCTAAGAAGATATAACTTTGTTTAAGATTGTACTGTTTGCCACTTTCAGTAGTTTTGCTTCATCCTGGCTTGCTTCTGGCATTAGAAACAGGCTGAGAGGAGAATGGAGATGGAAGGGAGTAGGGTTTAGCTCCGCTGGCACATGATCAATTAAACAGATCATCCTCCCTTTAGATATTAATGGAGGTACAGGTATTTAAAAATACATGGATCTACATTTATTTCATTTAAAGTCAATGAATTAAATGTGCTTAGCAGGGCTCTTTTTGTAGAAAAAGCTCAGCAGGGATTCATTAGCATAATAGGCCACATCCAACAGCAGGAACTCATTAGCATATTGGGCCACACCCCTGACAGCACAGCTCATTAGCACATTAGGCCGCACCCCCATGTTACCAGAAGTGTGGTCATCCAGCCACACCCACCTTTTGCTTGTTATTCTGTTTACCTTGTTTGTTGTCAAAACCCAGGGCCTTTTTTTTATAGCAGGAACTCCTTTGCATGTTAGCCCACACACCCCTAATGTAGCCAATCCTAATGAGTTTCTGCTGTTGGGTGTGGCCTGTTATGCTAATGAGTTCCTGCTGGGCGTGGCCAACTTGGGAGCCAGCCGGAACTCCGTTCCTGTGCGTTCCTGCCCAAAAATAGCCCTGGTGCTTAGCATTGGGATGGCCCAGGCTGGCCCAGTCTCGTCAGATTTCAGAAGTTAAGCAGAGTCCGCCCTAGTTGGTATTTGGGTAGGAGACTGCCAAGAAATTCCAGGGTTGTAACCAGGGGTCATTTCATCGAAAAAGAGGTGCAGGAGCTCATTAGCATAACTCATTCGCATAATTTATTTGCATATGCCACACACCCTCTGACATCACCGGAAGTGTGCCAGAAGGCAACACCCACCGCTCAGGCTCCACTCCAAAAATCTCCAGGTATCTCCCAACTCAGATTCAAACCTGGGTCTCCCAAATCCTTGTCTGGCACACTAACCACTACACAACACTTCATGGGGCAGTGGCTGTTGAGCAGTAGCAAGCAGCTGGGCCTGCATGAGTTATGCAATTGCATGGTGTCAAGTTGTCCAGTGGTTGAGAGAATTCCTTTCATATAGCTACAGGTGCTGTGAGACTTCTATGGAAACCTCTTTAATACTGTGTTACAAGGGCCATTCTAGATGTGACATTAATTCTGTATATCTTAACTTCAATAAGATGCTACTTTCATACCCATACTTGGTAGGTTTGCAAACTTCCAGGTGCAGCCTGGAAATGTCCTTGTATTACAAATTTACAGCTGATCTCCAGAATTACAATTGATCTCCAGTTGTATTCTCCAGTTGTCCTGGAATTACAACTGATCTCCAGAGATCAGTTTCGGGGGGGGGGCTGCTTTGGAGGCTGCTCTTTGGCATTATATGCCACTGAGGTCCCTCCCCAAACTATGCCCTCCCCATGCTCCATCCCCAAGTTTCAAGGAATTTCCCAACACAGGGTTGATAACCCTGACACTTGGTCAATTTCCAAATGAATCCAGCTCTGAATCCCCTGTCCAGTTTTGCTAATGTCCCTTGTCTACTTGGAGAACAAAGTTTGAGTCCAGTGGCACCTTTAGGACCAAAAAAGTTTTATTCTGAGTATAAGCTTTTGTGTGGAAGCACACTTCTTCAGATGCATAGGGCGATTTCGCACTAGAGCTGCCTCGCGGTGCAGCCACCGTTTGCCCCGACACAAACATGTCACTTCTTGCTCTGAACTATTGCATCAAAATGTCTGTGGTGTTGCAATCTTGAGTATGCTGTTCAGCTGTAAGCTGCAAACCTACGATGAAGTAGCAGCAGCAGAACTGGAAGAAGAAGCAGAAAACAGCCAGTTCCATTGCGGGCCTGATAGAAGCCCTCCGGGGGCCCGATGCGGCCCCCGGGCCACATGTTTGACACCCCTGTTCTAAACTGTAATCAGCAATTCCAAGAGTATGAGATGAAATGTTCGAAAGATATATAAAAAGTTTCGAAACAAAGTTTCCAATAATAATAACAAATATAGCAGCACAGAATCTGCATAGAAATACTTGCTAAGGATCCTCTAGAATTCTTCAGGCAATGTCTTATTGTGATCCTCCCCACCCATATTCAGCCATTATCTTTCTGCCCATAATTCAAACCCATTCTTGCGAGTCCTATCCTCTGCTGTTAAAAGGAACAGCTCCCTGCCCTAATGACAGCCTTTCAAATACTTAAACAGAGCAATCTTGTCTCCCCTCAGCCTCCTGTTCTTCAGAATGGACATTCCCAGGTGTCTCAGCCTTTCCTTGTTCTATCATTCTAGCAATCTGAGAACCTTATGCCAACCTTGGAGGAGTATACAGTCAGTGGAGTGCTCTTGGGGGAGCGATTGTGGACTGCTCAAGTTTGATTTTGAAAGGCATCGGTTCCAGAATAACTGCTTAAGAGATTATGAGGAAGACATCAGAAATTAGCTTAAACCTGGGATAGCACGCCAGATTGCTGAAGGTCTCATTGGGAGTCTGCAAAAAACATCAAAGAGTCTTCATTAGTAGTATTTCATGGACTTTGAAATATTGCATGTATATGCCAACAACTTGCATAAGCGTCCTTGAAATATTACAAGTAAATGTTAGCAACTGCAACTGGCATAAGTGTTTGCACCAGCAATACATAAATCTGCTGTGTGAACAAATGGTTAAAATATATTAGGTAGTAATGGTATTCCCAGTAGTCATGTATTGCTGCGAGAGTTGGACTATAAGGAAGGCCGAGTGCAGAAGAATAGATTCCTTTGAACTATGGTGCTGGAGAAGACTCTTGAGAGTCCCTTGGACTGCAAGAAGAACAAATCAGTCAATCCTCAAAGAAATCAACCCTGACTGTTCCCTGGAAGGCCAGATAATGAAACTGAAGCGCAAAGACTTTGGCCACCAAATGAGAAGGGAGCACTCACTGGAGAAGACCCTGATGCTGGGAAAGATTGAAGGTCAAAGAAGACGGAGACGGCAAAGGATGAGATGGTTAGACAGTGTCATCGATGCAACGAACATGAAGTTGAGCAAACTTCAAAGGATGGCGGAAGACCGGAGGGCCTGGAGGGAGCTGGTCCATGGGGTCGCAAAGAGTCGGACTCGACTGTGCGACTGAACAACAACAACAACATATAAGGTGAATACTAAGTCACTGAATAATAATCTGATAAACATTAGTAAATTGTTTTATCTAGCTTCTGGTCATGGTGATTTCATTTTTTGATATAGTTTGCAAGACACCATGGTCCCATTTTGTATTTCCATCACCATGAAAATACCAGTTTACACTGTAAATAAAATAGGCTGCTTTTCCTTAGGACGGCATTCTGTCCGCAGTGCCATCTGGTGGACTAGGTATGTAATGGATTGAAATGCCTCATGAACATTAACACTCACTCTTTACCAGTTTGTTCCATAATGACTTAGAAAATTAATAGTTGAGACAGAGAAAAAGTAGTAGGAAGACCTAAGCATGTGCAGCATCCGTTAATACTCATAATGTTTCTTCAAAACTGGTAGCCACAAAACAATCTATATACTGTTAGCAATGTGTGGCCCCAATCTGTGGATACCTAAATCCAGGGATCGGGGCCACACAGAAGCTAAACAGATTTTTCAGCAAACTTGAGGGACCTCCCCACTTTGAAGAAAAATCTAAAATCTTTTTAAAAATATACGGGGGGAGGGCTAATTCACCCCAAAGTAAAATACCATTCTTTGCACAAGCACAGAGAACACGCCCACCTTTGGCAATCAGAGGAGCCTGGGAGCCAAGCAGCATCTGGCAGCAGTGGCAGAGCACCCCAGGGTTTCGCGGTGGGCCCAGTGGTGGAGGCTGCGCAACCCAGGAACTGCGCTGGGCCTGGCAGTGCAGCCCAGGGAGAGCAGATCTGTCCTCACAGAGGTGGGAGAGCTTGTACCTGAATAAAACTTGGTCTTAAAGGTGCCACTGGACTGTTTTGGACCAGGGGGGGCAGGGGGGGGCTCTGCAACTTACCTGGCTGCTTCTTGCTCTGACTGAGGGCTGCTGGGAGCAGGGGTGGGGCTTGTTGCATGTGCCCGCCCCCTGGGCTCTTTACTGCCGGAGCTCCGCTCCTGTGCGCTCCTGCAGGAAATGACCCCTGGAATAGTCTTCTGTGTTTGTCTGAGAGTGCATGTGAGAGCAAGATAGACTCTGCAGCAAAGTGAAAAGTACTGGGTTCGCCGCATGGAGGACTCAGACGACGACATGCTGTAGCACACGTTTATTGTACTTCACATAGACAGCTCTGCAATTTACCTGGCTGCTTCTTGCTCTGACTGAGGGCTGCTGGGAGCAGGGGGTGGGGCTTGTTGCATGTGCCCGCCCCCTGGGCTCTTTACTGCCGGAGCTCCGCTCCTGTGTGCTCCTGCAGGAAATGACCCCTGGTTAATAGTCTTCTGTGTTTGTCTGAGAGTGCATGTGAGAGCAAGGCAGACTCTGCAGCAAAACTTTACTTGCAACATCTTCAAATTGCTGTTTGAGAATCTTACTTGTGAATTATTAGATATGAAAGCAGCAGACTCACATTTCTGCAGAGAGAGACAGGTGCAGTGCAAATATCTCCCCTCAGTTCTGCCAAAGCACGTCACTCTTCACCTGCTGTCTTCTGGCCCCCCCAGTGTCAAATGGTGTTTCTCCCAGTGCTCAAGGATGCTGCTGTCTGATCAGAAATAACTACAACTGCCTGTGCTTTATATATGCTTACTTGCATTGTTATTTATTACACTTATACCCCGCCCTCACCCACAAGCAGGCAACCACTGCAAACCCAACCAATATCTGAAAACTGTGAGTTGATGTGCAAGGAAGAAGTAACGCACATTATGGGGCCACATCTAGGAAATATCTGAATGATGTTTAGAAAAAAACAGAGAGGGAGTGATTTGCCTGTGGTCAAACTCATGGCCTGCTGAGTTTTATTTAAACAGTCCAACATTATACTTCTTTATCCCAAATTATTAGCATGCTTATATGTACAAATAGGAGCTGCGGTGGCTCAAGTAGTTAAGACGCTGAACTGCAGGTTGTGGAAGGTTGGTAGTTCAGCAGTTCGAGACCCGAGTGGGCCGCATGATGGAGTGAGCTCCCGTCTCTAGTTCCAGCTCCCGCCAACCTAGCAGTTTGAAAGCAAGAAATTGCAAGTAGATAAATAGGTACCACTTCGGTGGGAAGGTAACAGCGATCCGTGCGCCTTGGCATTTAGTCATGCCGGCCACATGACCACGGAAATGTCTTCGGACAGCGCTGGCTCTTCGGCTTTGAAACGGAGATGAGCACCGCAACCCTAGAGTCGGATTCGACTGGCTTTCGAGCAAGGGAACCTTTACCTTTACCTTTTTATGTACAAATAGGACTCAGACTTTTTATGAATTTCTCCCTCTTCACTAAAAGGTATTTTTAATCAGATTGTGTCAAATATGTACCTATGTTCTTGTTTTCATAATGACTTAAACGGTGTTTAGATTTCAAGGCTTACCTTGTTTGGTAGGTTTTGATAAATGTAAGTTCTTAAGGATTTCCATGTATGGATTCATCCATAATCCAAATACATGGTGAACAAGGCAGTGATAGACTGCATAATCACACCTGGCACACACACACTCACACACATGCCAAAAATGTCACATTTAACCAAATACAATTGCAATGTGTTTTGTAAATCATTGTTGCTGGCACCACATTGACCAGTCAAAGGGTTTGATAGTATGTAAATCTCGCTCGATACTATAGCCATTATTCAGTATACAACTATTATTTCAGTATACAAAGTTCTTTACTATTCCTGTTCTGTGCTGACTGATCTCTACCTTCCGCTGCAACGTTTAGAAGTACCTACCAGAGTCCTTCTGGCACATCCTGGCAGTCCAATGGGAAAATGATGCTCTCATAAATAAATGACTGTAATCGTTCCAGTTTAGAGTGAGGATAATTCACAACAACAAGGTTTTACCAGTGGTTTTGATGGACATTCTACACTTGATAGGTTTCTGACTCTCCTGAATGGCCTTGTAAGTATGAGTGAGTAGAACTTTATATCATCAATGAGAAAACTCTGAAGAATGAAAACAGGTGTGGAAAACAGCTTCCAATTTACCTCTGGCTGTGTTTGCAGCCCAGGTTTCCCCCTAAAGTGTATGTAAGCCAAAGTACCTGCACTTCTTCAGTTTTGCCTCAAGTTTTGGAGATACAGACATAGGCTTTTGCAGCCATACCCAGTCAGAGAGTCTTGCTGCTGAAAGCACTTCCATTGTCTGAAAACTGTTATTTTCTAGCATCCACTGTATTCAGCTAGTCTTCAACTGGAAGATAAACTTAGGAGAAGTTTTAAGAGGGTAACACTAAGGCAACACTGAGTTACAAACCAGAAAGTCCCTGGGTTGCTACTCTCTACTCCTTGTCATAAATTCACAAGCCATTTTTCTTTTAACCTCAGCCCCTGCCTCCATGTGTGTATATGTAAGTGCTGTGATGTTACAACTGACTTGGTGACTCTAGCAAGGGGCTTTTAGGCAAGTGAGAAGCAGAGGTAGCTTGCCATGGCCTTCTACTACTGAGTCTTCCTTGGTGGTTTCCCATCCAAGAACCAGCCCTGCTTAGCTTCCAAGATCTGATGAGATCGGGCTATGCCATGCCACCGCCACCCCATCCAGAGATAATAATAGTGACCTACCTTATAGACTTCTTGTAAGGACTGCAGCAGGTTAAAATATATGAAGCCCTGTGATCATGTGAAAGTGCTATACAAAAGCTATATGTGTAGGAGTTACCACCACTGGTGAAGGATAGGTATGTCCCTTGGACTACTTTGGTGTTTAAAACCTCTACACATACGAACATAAGAGAAGCCAGTGTTGGAGCAGGCCAATGGCCCATCCAGTCCAACACTCTATCACACAGTGGCCAAAAATACCAGGTGCCATCAGGAGGTCCATCAGTGGGGCCAGGGCTTCTAGTGTTTTGTGGCAATGTAAGTTAAATTTGATAATGGGAACCATACCAGTCATATTTCAATGCCTTGTTCAGTCGCACAGTCGAGTCCGACTCTTCGCCACCCCATGGACCAGATCACGCCAGGCCTTCCGGTCTTCCGCCGTCCTCTGAAGTTTTCTCAACTTCATGTTCGTTGCATCTATGACACTGTCTAACCATCTCATCCTTTGCTGTCCCCGTCTTCTTTGACCTTCAGTCTTTCCCAGCATCAGGGTCTTCTCCAGTGAGTGCTCCCTTCTCATTTGGTGGCCAAAGTATTTGAGCTTCAGTTTCATTATCTGGCCTTCCAGGGAACAGTCAGGGTTGATTTCTTTTAGGATTGACTGATTTGATCTTCTTGCAGTCCAAGGGACTCTCAAGAGTCTTCTCCAGCACCATAGTTCAAAAGAATCTATTCTTCAATGCCTTAACTACTGACAAAAGTTGTGTATTAAAAAGGTTAAATTTGTGGATATTTTTCAGCAGCAGGGGTGTATGCTCACCTACCAGCAAATGTTCAAGAAGAAAATATTTCTAAACAAAAAATAAATAAATGCAGACATGGAAGCTGCAAAACCTGAGGTTTTTATAGGCTGTGTATAATTTTCAGTGAGAAAATCTGATTTCTGTGCTGTAGTTTCCTGTGATGCCACTGAGCATGCTGACATACACACATCAGATGGCCAACAGAGGAAATACTCTGTGTATCACTGCTAGAGCTTCCAGGGAAACCTGATGTCCCATCTGGCACATGGAAGATCCTTGACAGTTTCCAAGATTTCAGTCAACTATAGAATTCAGCACAATGAATGGCCCGTGGGTAAGCAATCTGACTGTATACTTATGCTTTACAGCTGACACTTCAACACTAACTCCGTAGGATACCAACATACTGCTGTGTAAAACATGAGATGGATGCTTTGCTCACATTCCAAGTTTTAAATAGCAAATTTCCAGACACTAGTTCTCAGAGTATCCAGTGGGTGGTGCCAAATAGTAACTGGAAAATGGCATTTTTTGTGTGTCTTTGAAATAGGTGCAAAGGTGGGCTTGTGCATTCTGTTTATCTCCCTGCAACAACTGCAGTCGTTTACCTATTTTTACTTGATGAATATAACAAGTTACATTTTGCATTGCCTTTGTCTCATTTAACTGTTCATATGAAGAACAACCAATGAGTGGGTATCATATAGCACTTGAACCAAAGTGTGAAATAAAAGTATTGTTGCTATAGGACTGTTATCTTTTATAAATGCACTACATAGCCTTAGCTTGTCTTCTCAACAGCCTTGGGTGAATATTATCATTCCGGTTTCATACAATTGTAGCCAAACCTTTTGAGGCTTCTTAACTGAGAAAAAATGACTGAAGAATAACATGAAAGAGCTTTATACATTTAAGAAGTGAGTGAAAAGGGAGATATTTTTCTCTCTCTTGTATAATACTAGAACTTGCAAGCCCTCGGTGAAGATGATTGGCTAAAAATGCTAGAAAAAGGAATGAACCCACGCAACATATTCTTAACTAATGGAACTCACTACCATGATAGCTAACATAGTAGTCACCTAGGATATCAAAGGCAACCTGATAGAACCTCCATTATCAGATGTTGGTTTGGCTGTTTTTTCACATCTAAAGCACCCAGAGGTATCTGGCTGCCTGGTAGACTATGGATCTGATCCAGCAAGGCAGATTCTTATGTTCCTGAGGTGCTATTGTTGTTGAAAAGAAACTGCAAAAATACGCACATGCATACTTTGCATTCTTGGGTGTTTTTTGCCTAAATTGTATCTGGCAATTATATCCAGTGCTCTGAGTCCACAATCTTATGTTCTATCTGGGACTCTGTGTATTGGGGCTGGTGAATAGTCACTTGGCAGCTTTCATTTCTGCTAAATTCTGCTATTCATTTTTTCCCCTTCAAATGAGGGAAGGAAGAAAGAGAAAAATGTATGCCATGTTATGCATCCTCCAGTCAGTATTCAGTGCACATAACATTCAGTGCATTAGTCCAGTGCTTACAGCCTGACTATATTTGGTTTCTAAATTTTAATAGCTCTTTTAATGTTTGATTATAAAGACCAGAGCAAAGGAGCCTTTACTCTTTTTTACCCCTGCTCACTTCCACCAAAGTTATTTGGAGACTACAAGCTTCTAACTGGTGTCAAGGGCTGTCTGTCTCCGTAGGAGATCAACTTTGTCTCTATAAATGTGTTCTGTCTTTCAAGTGGTGCTTGATCACGGGTGCAATAATTTTATAAAGGTCATTTCAGTCCCTTCTCCTGATGAGTGGCCTGCCACTGACTTCATGTTTTCCACACTATGATTACAGCACATTGTAAGTTGTGCAACACCTGCCCTTTGCTGTCAGGTCAGATGGAACAGTGAAACTACCTGCTTGCAGCATAGCAAATATATATATATATATGCCAGATGAAGAATCTAGGGTGGAGGATCAAAGTAAGTTGTGATTTCTTTTTGACTTTGCAGCTTGAGTGAGAGAGAGATGCAGTGACTAATGGGCTAACACTGACACTCACGTTATGGGGTATGGTATAACTTGACCACACAGGATAAACAGGCAAATACCAAGAAGAGCCTGACTTGTAAACAGAAGGCAATTGAAGGGATTATGCTTCACTACAACATATTGTGCTTGTCGAAATAGCAACTTTGATCAGAGTTTTGGTAAGCAGAGAGATAAATAATGAGTAAGTTCCTTTCACAAATCTTAATAACTACATAGAACCTTAGAATACATTAATTCTTGGAAATGCTCAGTAAATTTAAGTGAAGATCTGATGTATAGCACAGTAAATAAAATGAATGGGACAGAAGGATATTTGTCCTGTCCTTTTCCCAGGCAAGCAATCCCATTCAGTGCTGATAATTTGCAGAGGGATCAGTTGATCACACTACTGCCACAAACTTGCTTATATCGTGGTCATGATCTTGCTTATCCTAGGATGTTGCAGCTGGTCCTTCTACAAGTCCATAGGCAAAGACCAGGGCTTTTTTGTAGAAAAAGCCCAGCAGGAACTCATTAGCATAATAGGCCACACCCAACAGCAGGAACTCATTAGCATATTAGGCCACACCCCTGGCAGCACATCACATTAACATATTAGGCCATACCCCCATGTTACCAGAAGTGTGGCCATCCAGCCACACCCACCTTTTGCTTCTTATTCTGTTTACCTTGTTTGTTGTCAAAACCCAGGGCTTTTTTTGTAGCAGGAACCCCTTTGCATGTTAGGCCACACACCCCTAATGTAGCCAATCCGAATGAGTTTCTGCTGTTGGGTGTGGCCTATTATGCTAATGAGTTCCTGCTGGGCGTGGCCAACTTGGGAGCCAGCCGGAACTCCATTCCTGTGCGTTCCTGCCCAAAAATAGCCCTGACAAAGACCAAATAGATGCTTCCACAAAACTACTCCACTTAAGAGCTTTCTGGACCAAACGACTTTCTTGCAGTTGGTCCCTTCCCTCTTCCAAGGAGAAGGAGGGCACAAAGACCCAGGCTGCTTTGCTTAGGACTTACCATACCCTTTCCACTCCCAAAGATGGGCATGTTTCTTTGCCAGGCATTGGTGGGAGACTACTGGAACGTTCACTTAGCTAAGGGATGCTTGATAGCTGATGAAGCATGCTTATTTAGATCACTTTAAAGATACCAAGTGAGTCATTTTTCTTGTCAATAAGCATTTCACATGATCTGGGTTCCTTCCCTTCTTCTCTTCATTGCTGTTGTCTCACCCTAGCAGTATATTGCCTGCTTCATTTTTCATCTCAGCGCTGCTTAACAGCAACATGACTAAGAAATGCTTAGAATTAGGTAGCAGAGAAACCACTCACTATCATAGTTGGTGAACATGGAAGAGTGCTTGCCAAGTGGAAACGTAGTCATATGACCATTTTGAAAGGCAGTCTTTTGTGTATCATCCGAACAAGTGGTGAGGGAAATTTTACAATACGTAAATCAGAAATCTAGAGGGAAGTGGTAATATCCCACTCACCATTTTGTAGGAGAAACAAATTTACCAAATAAATATATCAAATGGTAATATGCAGACTGAAAAGTATGCAGACGGAGAGTGATTTCAGCAAAGCATACTTTATTCAGTCAGGAACAAGACACTTTGGCCGGCTCGCAGGCCGGCTTATATTCCCTCGGAACCCACCACCACAACACACACCCCACTTCCCGATAGGCTATTTACAGTGACCGAGAGACCTATTGGCCTCACGGTCTGGGACCTAGCCCTCTGATTGGGCGGGCTAGGATCCTCCTGGCCCATTGTCTTTAGGCGCGAAGCTTGAGGTTTGTCCCTGAACAAGTCCGGACATGCCCGGCCATGTCCGGCCTGGATACACTACACAGACCATGGTAAGTTAACCACCTGGAGAAGTACCCTGTTTCCCCGAAAATAAGACCTACCCCAAAAATAAGCCCTAGGAGGATTTCTATGTATTTGTGGTATAAGCCCTAGTGTGTCTTCTTGATTGGGCGGGGAAACACGGTAATATCTACACTCACCATTTAAAGATGCTCATGTTCACTTAATTTGTAATTTGCTTGTTGACTTTTATTTACCGTTATATAAATTTGCATCCCACCCACAGATGGAGGGACCATAGTGGTTGTACTGTGCCGCCAATACTGGAAGAGATTTGTAATGCTTTCCTGGTGAATCACTTCTTAATCTGGGAACATGTTATGTTTGTTCGTACCTGCCACAGTTCTGAACATTAATCAAGGGCAACTCCATAAAGTTTAGATATACTGGGTTCGAACATATTCATATACACATAGATGAGAACAATATAGAATAGTTTGCCAATGTATGCTCAGACATACATGAAACTCCAAAACATTTTTTAAAAAACCCGAGTATTTAGACCCAAGAAAATGTGACCAGTTGAAGAAGGCACAAGAAACTTTCACACATACCGCTTAAAGCACTTTTCTGCTTTTGTCACTATTGAAGTGCACATTTGGATAAACAGACCATTCTAAATGTATATCAGGTTTCTGACATAAGATGAATAGCAGAAAGGCAGTGTGCTCACTGACCTTGAGCCAGACATCCTGGAATCCGAAATCAAATGGGCCTTAGAAAGCATTACTAACAACAAAGCTAGTGGAGATGATGGTATCCTAGCTGAGCTATTCAAAGTCTTAAAAGATGATGCTGTTAAAGTGCTGCACTCAATTTGCCACAAATTTGGAAAACACAACAGTGGCCACAGGATTGGAAAAGGTCAGTATGCATTCCAATCCCAAAGAAGGGCAATGCCAAGGAATATTCAAATTATTGCACAATTGCACTCATTTCACATGCTAGCAAGGTCATCCTCAAGATCCTACAAGCTAGACATCAGCAGTACGTGGATAGAGAACTACGAGAAGTACAAGCTGGGTTTCGAAGAGGTAGAGGAACTAAAGATCAAAATGCCAACATTCGCTGGATTATGGAGAAAACAAGAGAGTACCAGAAAAAGATCTACTTCTGCTTCATTGACTACGCTAAAGCCTTTGATTGTGTGGATCACAACAAACTATGGCAAGTCCTTAAAGAGATGGGAGTACCAGACCACCTCACATGTCTCTTGAGAAACCTATATAAGGGTCAAGAAGTGACAGTTAGAACAGGATGTGGAACAACTGATTGGTTTAGCATAGGAAAAGGAGTACAAGAAGGATGTATATTGTCCCCTTGCTTATTTAATTTATATGCAGAGTACATCATGCAAAATGCCGGCCTGGATGATTCAGTAGCTGGAATTAAGATTGCTGGGAAAAACATCAACAACCTCAGATATGCAGACGATACCACTCTAACGGTAGAAAGTGAAGAGGACCTAAAGAGCCTCTTGCTCAGGGTGAAAGAGGAGAGTGCAAAGGTTGGCTTGAAACTCAACATCAAAATAACTAAGATCATGGCATCTGGCCCCATCACTCCTTGGCAAATAGAAGGGGAAGTCGTGGAAGTAGTGACAGACTTCACGTTCCTGGGATCCAAGATCACTGCAGATGGTGACTGCAGCCATGAAATTAAAACACGCCTGCTCCTTGGCAGGAAAGCAGCAAACCTTGACAGCATAATAAAAAGTAGAGACATCACCCTGCCAATAAAAGTCCATATGGTCAAAGCAATGGTATTCCCAGTAGTACTGTATGACTGCGAGAGTTGGACTATAAGGAAGGCCAATCGCCAAAGAATAGATGCTTTTGAATTATGGTGCTGGAGAAGACTCTTGAGAGTCCCCTGGACTGCCAGGAGATCAAATCAGTCAATCCTAAAAGAAATCAACCCTGACTGTTCCCTGGAAAGCCAGATACTGAAGCTGAAGTTCAAATACTTTCACCACCAAAGGAGAAGGGAGCACTCACTGGAGAAGACCCTGATGCTGGGAAAGATTGAAGGTCAAAGAAGAAGGGGACGGCAAAGGATGAGATGGTTAGACAGTGTCATAGATGCAACAAACATGAAATTAAGCAAACTCCGGAGCATGACGGAAGACAGGAGGGCTTGGCATGATCTGGTCCATGGGGTCGCGAAGAGTCGGACTTGACTGTGAGACTGAACAACAACAGTGTGCTTATACAAGGTTTCTGGATTGATTGATCGCCCTTAAGGAAGATCAATTCACCAATGCAGCTCAACCTTCCTGTGCTTTTCAACAGGGTGTGATTTTGGGTTATGTATGGGTTATGGCAGGCAGGCTGGTTGATATTAATCATCAGGTAAACCAGCTTGCTGGACTTGTTAGGTACCTGGGCAAAGGTTGGCTGCTGTAAATACACTGAAAGACTTGTATAAGAAGTTATCCTTCAGCAGCTTGACTAGGACAGTACTGTGTTTCTTAACTGGTTGGCTAGCATGCTGGCTGCAAGGTTCTCTGTCTGTACTTGTGTCCAACTTGAAAGCTTTTATTCTAAATATCATTGAATAAAAGTACAAAAAATGTAATTATATGTGTCTTATATCACATTTCACTTGAGTTGCCATCCCTAAATGTGCAGAGTCATCATGCTATGAATGCAAGCTTAGGTGTCGGTTATGCTAACATTGCATGTGTTGGAAGAAACAATTTAAACAGAATGCTGACTGTATATAACCTGAGGCGGGTATGTTTATTTTCATGCTCAGCATCATGTTTAAATGAGGTCTAATACACTCTATATTTTAAGCAATACTTAAGAGTGTGCTCGCCAATCAATGTAAAATGTTACTTTTTGCAAGACTTCACATCAAAAAAAAATGTGCGCAATATGTGGTTATGCCACATTAGTTGGCCAAAAGCCTAGCAACTGCATTTTTGTCACTGACATCTGTGGCAAATGGTGACTTCAGAAAGAAACTTGCCTATGCAGCTGTTCTTATGTACATAGTGAGTTTGTACAGAACCTAAAAATCAGGAGGAGTTCTACGCAAACTTTATAGTAAAACTTTTTTTCCCTGTTAACACCTCTTACAATATAGCTTAGCACTAGTTTATCAATACCAGTTGAATTCCCCCACACACACACACAAGGAATAGCTCAAGGCCACCTTTGGCTTAGATACTCTGTGACGAGCGAGAAGTCTGCTTATGTAGCAGCAGTGAAATCAATATATAGAAATCCAGACGACATTTTTAGATGGGAATTTGCTGCTGAAGCAACTTTCCGATAGCAGACACTCACTGCTGTGAAATAGTGTACATTTCACAACCTCAGATTTACAAGCACTATATCACTTGCTGCCTAGGAAAAAGATTTTAAACTGTTATGCAACAGTTTAGAGAATTTGGGGGAATAAATTAGAACATCACATTTTCGTGGGTCCCCTAAGATGCATCAAATGGGTTTTGGTTTTCATGTTGATTTCTTTTAGTCTATTCCAAGTGTTGCTGCTGCATATGCAGAGGCAGGCTATGGCAAACCACCTTCAAATTGTCTCTTGTCTTGAAAGCCCTACGGGGTTGCCATAAGTCTGCTGTGACTTGATGGCCAAAAATAATAATACTTGTGCAGTAGTATATGTACTCTCCTTGTGTTTGTTAATTTAAGAAGAAGAAGAAGAGTAGTTTGGATTTATACCCCACCCTTCACTACCCACAGGAGTCTCAGAGTGGCTTACAAATTCCTTTCCCTTCCTCTCCCCACAACAGACACCCTGTGAGGTAGGTGGGGCTGAGAGAGCTCGGACAGAAACTGCTCTTTTTCAAGGACAGCTCTTGTCAGAACTATGGCTTGCCCAAGGTCATCCGGCAGGTGCAAGTGGAGGAGTGGGGAATCGAACCCGGTTCTCCCAGATTAGAGTCCACACACTTAACCACTACACCAAACTGGTGTACAATGTGAGTTTTAAAAACCTCACTACTGATAACAAGTTCTTGTTTTTAGTGTTTTGAGGAGCAGGATTTTATTTCTTAAAAAGCAACACAGGTAATCCTGCCCTTACTTTTAAATAATTCTGTTTGATTTAACATACTCCCCACCCCACTGATTCAGTTTCTAAAATGGTTTAATTACAGGCAAAACTGAAGAGCTTTTTAAACAAATAATAAAAGGAAAAACAGAGCATGCTGTGGTTGGTCCAACCAGAACTGGGACCTTGCAGTGAAGTCTAAAGGGAGTTTCTGGCTGGGAACTCACTTTTTAAAATGGCAGATCATCCCCAACACAAACCCAAGGATGCCTGTCGTGTCTAGATGGGCCCTTAGCTATAGCCAAAGAAGTGTACTTTTATATCAGCAAAAGGGACGAAGGGCTCTTTTTGTAGAAAAAGCCCAGCAGGAACTCATTAGCATAATAGGCCACACCCAACACCAGAAATCAATTAGCATATTAGGCCACACCCCTGCTGGCACAGCTCATTAGCACATTAGGACGCATCCCCATGTTACCAGAAGTGTGGTTATCCAGCCACACCCACCTTTTGCTTCTTATTCTGTTTACCTTGTTTGTTGTCCAAACCCAGGGATTTTTTTGTAGCAGGAACTCCTTTGCATGTTAGGCCACACACCCCTAATGTAGCCAGTCCTAATGAGTTTCTGCTGTTGGGTGTGGCCTATTATGCTAATGAGTTCCTGCTGGGCGTGGCCAACTTGGGAGCCAGCCGGAACTCCGTTCCTGTGCGTTCCTGCCCAAAAATAGCCCTGGACTTCAGTATCATTTCATGGGATAGAGTAGTACATGTGACAAGGCCTGTTTCTTACACAAACTTTCAGGCGAGTCCTTCTTTCTTCTGAGCAACAGACAAACTCAGCTGCTTGCCGCTGGCACACGCCAGCCTCCATCTTTCCAGGCCCAACTGACTCAGCATGGAATGGATCTGACACATCCATTGCTGTAACACCTCAGCTGTGCATTTTGGTCTGGGGACACATTGCGCCAGACAACACTTAGTAACTGAGAGTTGCATAAGAGGACAGATAAGTATCTTCTGTAAACGTATGCTCTTGAAAACATGGTACTGTTCTGATCAGAAATTTCAGTGGATGCTTAATGTCAGGCTGACTTGAGTTTATATTAGATTTTAGCCTGCCCAGGAACTCCTTCCCACTGGTATTTTCTCTTAATTTACAGTCTGACACTTCTGCCAGCATTACAGAGAAATAAATAGAGGCTGCTGAATAGACTTTTCAGTTAATAAGTCACAAGATCTGCGTTTCGTATCTCTAGGATTATATAAGTTGTTTTGTTGTTAAAGGGCCTGGACTGAGGCGGCTTGTGCATGAAAGCAATAAAATAAGTAGATTTATTTTGCAACAAGTGTTATGAACTTAGAAGATTTGTATTAGCATACTATAAAGTTAGCTTTGAAAATGGCATCCATTACTTGTCTCAGACTTCAGAGGAGATGTACATCTGTGACTACATGAACTATATGAATAGTGACTATGTGAATTATGTGAGTTTCTCCCCCCTCGCACTGCCCATGTTTCTGTATGAGTTACTATTCAAAATATACTCTTAACTGCAGCAGTGCCTGGATCGGTTCCCAGCACCCACCATCAGTGTTCCCTCTAAGCTGAGTTAGTGTAAGCTAGCTCACAGTTTTTTAGCCTCCAGCTCACACATTTCTATCTTAGCTCAGGAAGGATGGCTCCAGAGCAAACTAATTTATGTAGTGGCCAAATCGCTTGCTCACAACTTTAATGCCGGTAGCTCACAAAGTAGAATTTTTGCTCACAAGACTCTACAGCTTAGAGGGAGCATTGCCCACCATATCAAGGCCCAGAGTGGCTCCCAGCATCCACTGCAACTGTGGCCGCACCTGCTGCTGCTGGGCTCCAGGGCCCCACCACAGCTGCCTTTGGGCTCCCAGGCTTTCCAGGAGCTGCCACTGCTGCTGGGGGCCCCTCCAGCTTCCCAACGGTAAGCATGTTCTCTGTGCATGCTCAGACAATGCTTTATTTAATTTGGTGGGGGGGAATTTAACCCCCCCATGTATTTTTTTTTTACATTTCAGATTTTTCTGCAAACCTAGGGAGCCCCCCAAGATTACAGAAAAAAATCTGTTTTGGGTAAGTATGGCCCTGATCTGTGGATCTAAATATCCGCGGATGGGGGTCATACTTGAAAAATAGATATATAAATTGATTCTTTACCTAGTACATCACCTAGAACAATGGGTTTATGTGGGTGTGCCTCTGTTTAGGATTGCACAGTAACAGCCCGGAAGCACTGGCGGCAGTGAGTTAACCTCATGGCTCCTGTTCTGGGGCCTCAGCTGAATCCCCCACCCCCCATTTCCTCAGGATGGTAGGAGGACAGTGCCCAGCATGACAGCAATAAAGCCCATCTGTCCCCTCCCCAGGAAAATGCCTGCAGCTTAAAACCAGAGGTCATTTCGGGGGGATCGCGAGGGATCACAGTTCCCCCGGGTGAGGTACGGGGGCGGGGCACATGACGAAGCCCCGCC
>NW_015172609.1:16082-17860 GCF_001447785.1 Gekko japonicus | reverse complement strand
GGTGATGTCAGGGGGTGTGGCATATGCTAATGAGTTATGCTAATGAGTTTCCCTAGCTCTTTTTCTACGAAACGACCCCTGCTTAAAACTAATTTAACCCCCCCCTCCTCCCTTCCTTCCACAATGTTAAATAGTGGGTTCCCTGGATGAGCAGGCTCAAGTCTAGTGATCAGCTCAACTTGTGATTTCAGCAAGAGGAAGACAAGACAACAGAGCCTCAGCTCTGTTAAATAGCATGCCATTGCCACACCCAAACTCACTCCACTCGCAATGATAGGCTATTTACATAACATTACTACTTGATTGGTTACTTCCAGAGTCCTGGTAGGCTGTCGCTCTTGTGCTCCAAGTTCAGCCAGTCTCTGGTGTGACATACCTGGAATGATTCAGTCCCAATACATAACACCCCTCTCTCCTAAGTTCCAAAGCACCTTAACAAACATAGTCTTCAAGGTACGCTGGCTTGTGACATTCCCTCTGAGAATGCCGGGGCTCCTGTGGGGGTGTAGATGACACCGGAGCCGGGCTTGGTGAAGCAGCAACTGCACTGGAGTCCTGAAAGTCAGGAACAGAGTCTGGGAGGTCTGTAGCGGCCTGTACAGGGCTTTCCTCTTCCCGGCAATCTGGCTGCATGCTGTTGTTGGGGGGGCTATTCTCGGTCGGCGGTGGCAGCGACGATGGTTCCAGGCCGTTATTCTCCTCCTTGGCAGAAGACAAGTCAGGCTCTGTGGGCAGCAGGCAGTGGTAGAGCTGGTTGATGTGTCTACATAGAAGCTGGCCTCCTTCTGTTGATACCTCATACAATAAGGGTCCAGTGACTCAGGTAACCCTTGCTGGGATCCATGCAGGGCCGCTGGAATAGTTCTGCATGATGACAGGGTCACTCAGAAAGAACCCTCTGGGGGTCTCCTGGCTCACCGGAGTTTGGTGTAACTCTGGGGCTTGGTCCCAGTGCAGGCGGTCCAGCCTCGTCATGAGGCGGCGGCCCATTAAGAGTTCCACAGGGCTGTACTCGAGGTCACCCAGTGGCCAAACAAGAAGACAGCCAACCATCTGTCCCAGTCCCCTTGGGTGAGCTGCTTTAGTGTATCCTTGGTCGTCCACACCATCCGTTTGGCTTGTCCGTTAGTAGCCAGGTGTAAAGGAGTGGACCGCACATGCCTGATGAGAATCTGGTCCAGGAACTCCTTGAACTATCCCAAGGTGAAGGCGGTACCGTTATTGGTCACAACCATGTCTGGTAGACCATGTGTACTAAAAATCTGTCTCAGGGCCCGGATGGCTGCACAGGATGAGGTAGAGGTGACTGGCACAACTTCCAGCCCTACACCCATGGGGCCTTCCTATCGAGCAGGCGGTGGAGTGGCTCCACGAGTGCAGCTTTATGGGGCAGAAAGGAGTGGTAAAAGTTCAGAAGCCCCAAGAAAGCCTGCAGCTCGGCCTTGGATGTGGGAGCAGGTGTGTTCGTGATTCTATGAACCTTGTCAGGGGCCAGGTGGATGCTGTCTGTGTCCACAGAGAACCCCAGGAACTCTACACAGGGGACCCACAGGAGGCATTTCTCTCGCTTCACCTTCAGCCCGGTGGAATCGAATCGCTGCAGCATGTCATGTTGGCGGCGGCAGCAGTGGAGGAAAGCCTGAATCTGCCTGCAAAGCTACAGAGCAGCACTCCTGGAAACAGCCCCCCCCCCGAGAAAGGATCGTTAAACCCACTCAAGCCAAAAGCATGCCGTAAATAAAAAAGAACACACACACACCCCAAACTGACTGTAAACG
>NW_015172609.1:10796-15771 GCF_001447785.1 Gekko japonicus | reverse complement strand
AGCAAAATCTCAGATGTCTGGGGATACGTTGAAATCTTCCGGAAAGAACTGCAGATGGAAAAGTGTCAAATCTGGCTCTGGAAAAGGCCCATCTATGATTTGGGTTGGAAATATTAGCTAGGTATAAAGGAGCAGACATTAAAGTTTTGGATTTCAGAGATTTGTAAAAAGGCGGAAGTGCATCATAAGCTGTTTGTAACTCAATATCTCTGAGACGCTGGTAAACAGTGGTTTTTGCCCTAGCATAGCCACTTTCCAAAAGTTGGTACGGGTCTAATCCTAATGTTCTCAGTTTGTTAATGGCTCTAGTGGACCACTGAGGGTAGGGAGATGCAGCCAGTAGTAAAGGAAATAACCCAGTGGGGAAAAGGTGGACTGTAATTCAGTGCTGTTTTTCTTTCCCCATGAAAAGAAATGTGGGTGGGGACCACAGTGGGAGAGGGCTTATCTTTTAGTTGTAGGGTTTTCCCCATTACATCAGTAAACCACCTGAAGGAAATGGCCAATCATGGACCAGATTTATACACAATGGCCCCAAAGATTTAAAAGGATTAGCCTTGTTGCTGCCCGACCTTTCACAGTCCCAGGTAATTGAGAAAGCCAGATCTCTTACCTAGGTAAGTTCCTCCAGGCACACCTTTTTCTTTTGGTAAAGGGTTTAAAAATATACTGGGAAGAATTCAATTTAACTGTAGATGGGTGAAAAGCCATTTTTTCCCCTTCAAAATCTCTCATTTGTAGAGTTTGGGGGAAACTGAAAAAAAATCACTATGTCTGCAGGAAGGTCTTCAGAGCAAACAGGCACATTGCATTTCTCTAGAATGTATTTTGAGCAGCATGCCCAATGCTGTCTATTTTCTCTCTTTTTCCTTAAAAAACCCAAAACAACCCCCCCCCCCCAGCTTGTTATTTCATTTTGTGTTATTGGGGTTCTTTATTTTTAAACTATTTACCAAAATCATATATTTTTTTACTGTTGGCTCCTATTTAGTTGAGAAAAACAGCCCCAAAAGTGGCAGTGATAATAGGGACCTATCAAAACCCTGTGGCAGCAACACTAACGAAAAAAGACACCTGCACAGACTCTATGGAGCAATATAAAACAAAAAAAACTACAGCAAGGTATATTTAAATATTTGGATTGCTTGATGTTTTGGTGGTGTTTCTGACAAAATGAAAGTAGAGGTGTGTTAACAATAACATTTGCTGGGGATGTGGTTGCTCATGTTGGAAATTTATTGTCATTCATTTTTCTCTCCTAACAGGGCACAACTCTCCTCAAAGAGCCTCAAACCCCAGCTACCTGCTGTAATGGCCCAGTTTGGTCCGCTAAACTGAAAACACCACCACCTCTTGTGAATCTGCCTGCAAAGCCACAGAGCAGCACTTCTGGGAACAGCCCCCGTGAGAAAGGATTGTTAAACCCACCCAAGCCAAAAGCATGCAGTAAATAAAAAAGAACACACACACACCCCAAACTGACTGTAAACGGAAACAAAAAGGGGATTGTTTTGTGTCACCCATCAAGAAACAGAAAATGGACAGTACTTCTCCTGATGCTGTGAGAAGATGGCGAGGTTCATGTGTCAGATGAATGCTCTATCTCAGTGATGCCGAACCTATGGCACGGGTGCCAGAGGTGGCCCTCAGAGCCCTCTCTGTGGGCCCGCGTGCCATCACCCCAGCCAGGCCCAGACCATCATTAAAGTGTCGAATTCTCTGCCAAATAATTTTAAGTAAATGAAAGCACTTGGGATTGCTTCCCTTACTTTGTTTGGATCATCTTAATGTATGTGTTGTTTTATTCTAAAGTAAAACCTCAGTATTCAGGTTAAATTGCTGTGTTGGCACTTTGCGATAAATAAGTGGGTTTTAGGTCGCAGTTTGGGCACTCGGTCTCTAAAAGGTTCGCCATCACTGCTCTATCTAGACAAGCATCCAGTTTGCACTCTACAGGCAAAGGGGTGTCTAACAGTACTTTAAAAGCTGTGGAGACCATCTTGGTTGATTTCTGTGACAACACTCTATTTTTTTTTTTTTAAGGAATAAGTGTGGAAAGGGGGCTCAGGCAAATGGGTGCAGACCAGGTCCGAGGGCACTGGTCCACACACCAAAATGTTTGACACTGAAAAAGTTCTGGCAAAGAGTCATACTAAAGTGCCTAAATAATGTTAAATTGGTTAAATCCCAACAAAAAAATAAGTGAATCTCTTTTAAAGTTTCTTAGCAAAGTTAGAAAGTCTGAGAGCCCAAATGGACGCGTAGCTGATGGCCTCCCCCTCAGTGCTGAGGAAGAGGCCCCCAACCACCTTCCATTTGGCTAACAACACTGCAGCGGCCCCTGTATGTGTATCCCCTGAAGAAAGACCCTTAGAACTACCCCGCCCAAGAATCTCCCCCAACCCCTCCATCAAGAGTTTACTTAGAAAGGGGCAGGGGTCATTTCCTGCAGGAGCGCACAGGAGCGGAGCTCTGGCAGTAAAGAGCCCAGGGGGCGGGCACATGCAACAAGCCCCACCCCCCTGCTCCCAGCAGACCTCAGTCAGAGCAAGAAGCAGCCTGGTAAGTTGCAGAGCCCCCCCCTGCCCCCGGCCCAAAACAGTCCCGTGGCACCTTTAAGACCAAGTTTTATTCAGGTACAAGCTCTCCCTCCTCTGCGAGGACAGAACTGCACATCTCCCCCTCCCCAATAGCTAGCAATCCATAACAGTCCAGTGGCGCCTGAGCGGTGGGTGTTGCCTTCTGACACACTTCCGGTGAGGTCAGGGGGCGTGGCATATGCAAATAAGTTATGCTAATGAGCTCCTGCACCTCTTTTTCTATGAAATGACCCCTGGAAAGGGGAGGTCAGTGGGAATGACAGTTGCACTGCTTGCCGATGGAACAGCATGCAGACGCTTTACTACTTTCAGCCATGTGAAGAAGTCCATTTTAGGATCCCTTCCAATTAATACCCTAGCAAAAACTGCTAACCTTCATAACAATAAGTGCTTTTATATAAAAGCTCTTTGTGGTGGTTTCTTATCAGCAGCAAATAATCTGTTTTTAATTATATCTATGGATGGAAGAGTCCCGGCTATTGCTCTATATGGGAGAGGAAAATACTGGCCTCGCTCAAGACAGTTTAATATAATCGAGCTAAATTTACTGCTTTTTATTCTTCCTTCATTTGGAATACAGCTGCAGTTAGTTATGTTTTGCCTTGTTCAAAACCAGGGCATTATTTTGGACGGTCATCGGAGAGCCATATTTCAAACTGTGGCTTTTTGTGGAGTTGTGCTGCACTTTGCATTTTCCATCTTTAGACATTTTTTTTTAACTGTAGACAACACCTTCCTTTCCACCAAGCTGGTTCACTCTAGTTCCTTCCTAAATGACCACTCAGAACAAAGTGTATTACAAATTACCATACTTGTAAATATTATCAACAGAAAGCTTTGATTCTGTTAGGATCTATATCGAAAGGGTATTCGTATGGTGACTATATTCTAGGATGGCGCACACACACAAAATTAAAGCAACAGTAGTCAATGCCATCCTAAACATAAGTTACACTCTTCTAAGTCCAGTGAAGTCAACAGGCTTAAAAGGGAGTACCTCTGCTTAGGATGGCACTATAAATCCAGTACTAAGGCTTCTGTTCATGCTGGTAGTGAGGGAAAAATGGGCCCCACAAGCACTCCGTTCTGGGGGTGGTGGTGGTAATGGAATTTACTCCACTGCAGAAGTCCCAAGCTTCTCTCAAAGCTGATAGTGCCAACTCGAGAAGTTCTACATATACAACAATGTGCATACAGGGTTGGTGTGTGTGTGTCTGTGTGTGGATATAAGGTTGACATGCACCTTGTCATTGCTGCCAATAACAATATTTTTATTCAGAAAACAGATTCAGGCGGGTAGCCGAATTGGTCAGAAGCGGCAGAACGAAGTTTGAGTCCAAGGACATCTTTAAGACCAACAAAGTTTTATTCAAGGTATAAGCTTTCGTGTGCAGGTGTCTGAAGAACTGTGCATGCACACAAGAGCTTATACCTTGAATATAACTTTGTTGGTCTTAAAGGCGCCACTGGACTCAAACCTCGTTCTGTTGTTCCAGAAAAGAAAGCTTATTGCCCTCTGGACTTTCACCAAAGCATGATAAATAATATCAAATAATCTGAAACGGCTGAGGTCTGTTTTAAAAACATATATGAAATGGTTGAAACCAGGGGTCATTTCGTAGAAAAAGAGCTGCAGGAGCTCATTAGCATAACTTATTAGCATATGCCACACCCCCTGACATCACCGGAAGTGTGCACCAGCCCCTCTGACAGGCAGAAGCACCAGGGATCCATTCTTTCCCCCCTCTCCCTTCCCTTTGCCTCCAAGTCGGGCGAAGGAAAAGGGGAGGGGGAGGATCTCAGGCGCTTCTGCCTGACAGAGGTGCTGGCATGCCCACAACCAGCCTGGCTGAATTATAGAATCATAGACTCATAGAGTGGGAAGGAACCTCCAAGGTCATCTCGTCCAACCCCCTGCACAATGCAGGAAATCCACCAATACCCCACACACACCGCAGTGACCCTTGTTCCATGCTCAAAATATGATTTTTAAAAAACCCTCCAGGATCACTGGGGGCCAAACTGGCCTGGAGAAAAATTGCTTCCTGGCCCCAAAGTGGTGATCAGCATTTCCCTGGGCGTGTAACAAAGGGCCACAAGAACTAAGCACTGATTCAACCCTTCCTGCTCTACCTCTCGTGATTTGCCTAAGTTCACACAATCAGCATTAGGATCCTTTTAAAGTTGAAAGCATGATATAAATGCAAAGGACTATTTGTAAGATTATCTGTAAGACACAAGACCAGGACGCATCTCACTTCTGGCAATCACTTGGAGAGACCCTATCACTCAGCTTCCATTGCCCCCCCCACCCCCACCCCCCACCCCACTGGAATAAGAACATAATATCATGCCATACCCCATTGCAATAAAGC
>NW_015172609.1:0-10374 GCF_001447785.1 Gekko japonicus | reverse complement strand
GAAGATGAGGTGCAGAGGCGAGATGTGGGCAAGCAGAAGAGGCACTCAGCCAGCCGCACAAGCTGCATGCAAAGAAACTCCCGCCGCCCCAAGCTTCAGGGCTGCCTCGTTAAAGGAGTGCGGAGGCCAGACTTGCAAATGAGAAAAAGCAAGCTCAGGGTTCGTGGGTCGCATTTTGGGCTGTGGAATAGGAACCAGCTCCATTCCTGGAGTTCTCTTGAGTTCCTGCGCTTTTGGTTTTGCTTTTTGCCAATCCACCTCCCAAGACTGCTCCAGGTGCTCCGGCCTGAAGGCTGCTGGGGGCGGGGCTCGAGTGCTCATTACTTATGGAGCTGAGGCTCATTGTCTCCACCTGCTCCACCACCTTCCCTTCCCTTGGTTTGCTCAGGAGCCCGAACAAGCTGGCTGCTGGAGGGAAGGAGAGGTGGTTTAAACCACCTTCCCTTCCCTTGGCTTGCTCAGGATCCCCGCGGCTGCAGAGAGCCCGAGCAAGCCGGCTGCTGGATGGATGTGCATTCGGTTTGTCTGAACCTAATGCACCCCCGAAAATAGCTCATTCGGGCCCCTTTCAGGCTGCTGTGGGCTGAATCAGATTCTCTGATCTGAATCGGCTTCCCACAGTTCAGCTCCATGATATCCTATGGGCCATTGAAAATGGCAAAAACATAGGGTATATTCTGGGGGCTGGAGAGAACAGGGTTTGAGGGAGAGGCTCCAAAATCGTAGGGTAGCTGCTGGAGCCTCTCCCCAAGATACCTGCCATGTTTCAGGAACACTGAACCAGGGGGTCCAATTCTACGAGCCCCCAAACAGGTTGCCCCATCCCCTCCATTGTTTTCTATGGTGGGGAAAAAGTTACACCCGTGGGGGGGTGGGAAACGTTCTCCCTCCTCCCTGAGCCCTGGGGTGGTGGCCTTGGACTCGTAGGGGCAAATTCCACCTCTCGCACGAGAGGTCATTCTGGCTCCCCCAGCTCTCCTTAGGGGGTCTTTAAAAAGTTATGGCCGCCGGCGGTGTTCTTGGCGGCAGCTGTGATGCCCGCGGGGGGGGGGGAACTTTCTCCCTCCTCCCTGAGCCCCGGGGGGGTGGCCTTGGAATCATAGGGGCAAATTCCACCTCTTGCGTGTGATGTCCGAGCGGCGTTGCCTCTCTAGGAATTGCTAGAAACTCCATGGCACCATAGAGTTCCTAGCAATTTTTAGAGTCCTGTTGTTACGGCCAGGTTTCTAGCAATTCCTAGAGAGGCATGCATGACATAATGCTGTCTTATTGATGGCACCACCCATTTCCCCACCTTCCAGACTCCTGCCAGTTGCCACTGGCTGGCAACCTCATGCCTTAGTGTGAAAGAACAGCAGAGCAAGCCTAAACAGTTACACACTTTTAAACCCTTTTATTTCAGTTGGTTTAGAAGGGCGTAATTCTGAATAGAACTGCATTGAGATGATACGTACTAGGCCAGTTTCACTGGTTCCTATGTTTTCTAGACAGTGTTTCTCAGCCTTTTTACTATGGTAATCCAAAAGCCCAAGTTTACTTGTCATGGTGACCTTAGAAAGCAGAGCACCAATAAAACTTGATCCGCCTTGGTGGGAGGGCAGGTTAAAAGTTTGAAAAATAAATTAAAAATAAAATAAAAATAAAGCTGCAACAGTCCAGGAACCTCTTTCACAGGCTTCACAACCTACTTTTGGATTCAGGATCCACAGGTCTGAAAACACAGCTCTGGACTAATGATCCCCAAAACTGGGCCTTAAAGCTGAAACAAAGTGCATGAACTTCTACATTTAGCACAGTTTTCGCTCTTGCCCTCCCAGTCCAACATCCTGGCTTTGAGCCTGTATGCTGAACAAAAAGGTACATTGTTGAATGGTTTAATTACTATGTGATTAGCTCACATACCTATCCAAATCCTTATTTTCTTACACTTAAAATAAGTGAAGGTTTATCCAGCTCTTTCAATTATTCTACCTTGTGTTTATTATTAGGGTTTTTAAAAACTGTTCAGTCTTCCCCAGTCCTTACTCTTTCATTTGTTTGTTTCTAGGGTCAGATTGGAGACATTTATTAGTTGGCCGTTCTCCAATCCTAATATAAAAGGATATTTTAATGAAAAATGCCTTGAACTATTGGGATATAGTTACTGTTTGTCCAGTATCATTGATATAATGCAGTTGGAGTTCTGCTGAAACACCTTGTCATAAGGTTCACACAGTAACAGTTACAACATTTTGTTCTGGAAGAAAACTACAGACTGTGGGTGATTTCCCACAAGCGCTGCTCCGCACTCACTCTTCTCTTTGGCCCGATGGTACATGTCAATTTCACACAAGTTGCTGCGCGACCGCATTTTGCCCCGCAGCTTCGTGCGATTTTCCCCGCGTCTACTCAATCCTGTTTTTTGAGGATTGAGTAGACGTGGGGGAAATCGCATGAAGCTGCAGGGCAAAATGCGGCCGCGCAGCAGCTTGTGTGAAATTGACACGTACCATCGGGGCAAAAGGGAGGAGTGAGCGCGGAGCAGCGCTTGTGGGAAATCACCCTGTATTAATAGTGTCTGCAGTCTCTTACTCACTCACTCACTCTGTGGGTGTGCCACCCACTCTCATGCACACTTGACCTAACAACCTTACCCACATGTATCTGGAAAATCAGGACATATTATTCAGTTGGGCTGAACCACTCAGTGTAGACTAGCTTGGATTCAGTCTTAGGCTGGAAGAAATTCCTCCAGTTTAAGGAGCCTTATTCCAATTTAAGGGACATTTCTGTTGGACAAAGACTCCTTAGACTGAAGGAAGGCTTCCAACTTTGCTCAGTGGAATGGTAGGATAGTGGTAGGATCCCCATCACTATGTATTAAAATATGTAAGGCCATGGTCACATGGAGCATTTGCCCTGCTGAAGGCACGGGAGTCCCGCAGAGTATCCAGGCGCAATCACACGGGAACATCTGGGAGGCGTAGCACTCCCGTGGCGAACCTGTGGCAAGCCACCGAAGCCGCCCGCCGAAGCCGCTCAGTAAAAAACTAGTACACTGCATGTACTAGCAAACGCTTTGCCACAGGATGCCTATGGAAGCCTCCCAGTGTGATAGCGCCGGCGTGCGGCTTCCTCCCCCGTCGTCCTCTTTGCTGCGCGTCTGATTGCATAATAGCGCATCAGAATGCGACAGCGCAAATAGCCGCGCTCCCCCCCCCCACATTTTCCGGCACATCTGGCCGGGGCCTATGTAAAACAGATGGCATGTAGATGATGTTGCTGTCTAATCGTTGTGATTGGGCTTGGCCTGTGTGAATTGGAACCTAAGCTTATGAGCCCCCAAATAGTAATGTCTCTTAACAACTGTGGACGTTTTCTCTGCAACTACTAATTTTCTAGTGATAACTCTGTGCATATCTAGGGATCTGATGTGGGATAATTGATCTGATACCCTATAAGAGTGTCTCTTTATGCCTACGAGCTCTACTTGCCTATTTGTAAAGTAAATATTACAAAAACACTACAAAGTCTCTAGTCTAAAAGTCAAACTAGAAGGAACACTAATATCTGTTAATTGGTTGTATGTAAAATGTTATCCTGGCACTGCTTCACAGTGAACGTTTGTCAATCTTGTGCCACCTCTCCAAAGCTAACTGCAATTTGGAATCTACTTAGTGCTCTTGAGTGGCCTGAATAGCCCTGACCAATGTTCCCTCTAAGCTGTGGAGTCTTGTGAGCAAAAATTCTACTTTGTGAGCTACGGGCATTAAATCTGTGAATGAGAGATGTGGCTACTGCATAAATTAGTTTGCTCTGGAGCCATCCTTCCTGAGCTAAGACAAAAATGTGTGAGCCAGAGGCTAAAAAACTGTGAGCTAGTTCACACTAACTCAGCTTAGAGGGAACACTGGCCCTGACTAGCCTGATCTCATCAGAGCTTGGCTGCCTGGTTGGTTAGTATTTGGATGGGAGATCACCAAGGAAGATGCCATAGAGGAAAAGTCACTGTTCACCTCTTCAGATACCCACAAAAGCTCATACCCTGCCTTGCTCATACCCTGCCTCTAACAAGGTGCTACTGGACTCTTGATCTTTTCTACTGCTACAGACAGACTAACATGGTTACCCATCTTGATCTATTTTCACTGCAGAGGAAGTCAGTGGCGAACCACCTCTGCTCATCTCTTGCCTTGAAAACCCCATGGTCCTGGGCTTGACCCAAGTCAGTTGTTACTTAACAGTATATTATTATTACTATTACTGTGAATTGTCACAGTCATATATTTGAATGGTAGATGGCATTCTGCAATTCGAGATCTAGCCAAGTTCTTGGGTTTTGCTGATGCATCTTCGAAGGATTCTTGCTGTTCCAAGCAACACTGGCTTCTGGACCTGAGTTGGTGTTATTTGCTCAATGCCCAAAATGTTCAGGTATTTCTTGAGACTTCTAGGCACTGCTCCAAGGGCTTCAGTGACAGCTGGCATGATTGTAACCTTCTTCTCCCAGAGGCACTAACTCTGTTTATAGGTCTTGGTATTTTGTGACGTTCTCCTTTCCTTTATTTTCTATTCTACAGCCTCCTGGGATTGCAATGTCAATTATCCAAACCCTATTTTCCATTTTTTCCCCTACAATTGTGATATCAGGGGTGTTATGTTCCAGGTAATAATTTGTTTGCAGTTGGAAGTCCCAAAGAATCTTTGTTTCATCATTCTACATGATCTTGTCTGGTTTGTGCTCCCATGAATTTCTGGCTCATGGTCATACTTGTAAAGATTTCAGTGCAAAATAGCTGCAGCTCTATCATGACGTTCTTTATAGTTTATAGTCTGAGCAATTTTACTGCAGGCACTGACCATGTGGTCGACTGTTTCATCCTTTGCCCTGCAAAGTTGACATTTGCTGTTATCACTTGTCTTCTGACTCTTGGTTTTCTACATTTTGTTTCAAATGCCTGTTCTTGTGCAGCTAGAATGAGTCCTTCCATTTCTTTCTTCAAGTGTCTATTTTGGAGCCACTTCCAAGTGTTTTTGTTATCAAATGTATACTCTTTGTCAAAGTGAGTTTTGATTGCAATCTTTTTGTAATTTTCTTTCGTTTCTGTAATCTTAAATAAGTCTGCCTTGTATACTTCAACTAGAATCATCTGCTTTTCCTAGTATGCTCACTCAGTGCTTGTTTTTCTTCTTCAACTGCTTGCTTAACTTTCAGGAGACCTCTTCCACCTAGTTGTCTTGGTAAGTAGAGACAATCAACAATGACTTCTAGGGTGTAGTAAGTGATTCGTTGCCATTATCTTGAGAGTTTTGTGATCTATTGCTTCTAATTCATCTTATTTCCAATCAGTAATGCCAGATGTGTATCTTAGAACTGGGACTGCCCATGTGTTAATTGCCTTTACTATGTTGCCTCCATTTAATTTTGGTTGCAATATCTTTTTAACTCTTTGGTAGTACTCCTTGGTTGTATTTTTCTTAACAAGGGTATGTTTGATGTTGTCAGCTTCCAAAATTCCAAGATATTTGTAGATTTCTTTAAAGCCCAGGATTATGATGTTGTTGTTGTTGTTTGGCATCTTGATTTCTTCTTGTTCAATGATCTTTCCTCTATTCAGTGCTAATGCTGCACATCTGTCAAGGCCAAATTCCATTGCTATCTTTGCTAAATATTCGTACTGTATTTAGTAAACCATCAATCTCTGATGATGACTTTCCATACATTTTCAAGTCATCCATATGCAATAAGTGTGAAATCTTTGGGCCTGTCTTTGAAAGCTGGTATCCTAGGCCTATGCTGTTGAGAATGATTGTGTGTGGTATTAGGGCAATGACAAAGAGCAATGGTGATAGTGAGTCTCTTTGGAAAGCTCTTCATGTTATATTAATTGTTCCAATTTCATCTCTATCCACTATCAACCTGGTGTTTCATTTATTCATGGAATTTTGGATAAACATTATCACAGTTTTGCTGATGCCTGTCATTTCTCATGTTTTCAGGATTCATGTGAATCAAATGCCTTTTTGTAATCAATCCAAGCAACATTCTGGTTGGTTTTCCACCTTTTACAATTTTGTAAGACCATTTTATCAATCAGTACCTGATCTTTAGTGCCTCGAGGTGTTCAGAAAATTCTTTTTTGTTCATGTGGCAAACTGAATTGAGCTGTAGATATTCTTGAATGGAATTGGCTACAATTCCTGTCAGGAGTTTAAAAGTTGTTGGGAGGCAGGTAATGGGGTGGAAGTTGCTTGGTACTGCTCTTTCTCATGATTAAGGGTTTTTTAAATTTCCTCAGGAAAAAGTGGGATACAGAAGGGAAAAGGGGGTAAGGGAAAATATGAATCCATCAAAAATTCAGATATTATGAATAGTTACATACAAGAAGTAAAATCAACTGTATTAGTAAAAATACATATTTCAGGCACTGCTCCTTTCTCTTTGTTCTTCAGAATGAGAAATATCCTGAAGGTTGTTATCCAGTTTTCTACTGCTTTGGAATTGAGTGCATCATTAAGCTGTTGCACCAATCATGGATGAAGACTTGTCAGTTTTTTAAGTCAGTAGCTGTGGACTTCATCTCAACCAGGCATTGTCCAGTTTTTCACTTTCTTCAATTGTTTTTGCAGGCTTTCTAGGGTTGTTGTAAGATCCTCCATTTGCTTTCCTTCCAGTTTGTTTTCCACATCTGTGATCCAAGTGGCTTTTTGGGGGGGTGTTTTTAATATATACGCATGTGTGTGCATTCATGGATGTGAGTGTGTGTGCACCTGGAAATCATTGCGATCTCTGGTGACTGACTGTGTGTGCACCTGGAAGTCATGGTGGCCTCTGGTGACTAACCCCCTACTGGGGCCCGGGAGGATATTCAGAGAGATGGCTGAAAAAAGCCTGGCCCCCCCTCCCGCCTCTCGTATTTCAAGGACGTCTCCCATCCAAGAACTTGCCAGAATAGACCCTGCTTAGCTTCCGAGATCTGATGAGATTGGTCTTGCCTGGGCTATCTAGGTCAGGGCCCAGGTGGCTTTTTAAATTGTATTATTTCTAGTGTTCCCAGAGTTCTTTCCAGAAGGTTGTTGTCTTTTCTTTGTCTGGTTCTATTTCTACTTTTTCAACTCCCTCTAGTGATTAGTAGAACTGTCTTTGGTTAGTCTGGGATTGGACGTTTTGTCTATATTGCTGGATCCTACTGTTGTACCTCTTGATCTTCTTGGGTATTACAACAATACTTTGTTTGATTTCTTTTGCAACTTGGACTATTGTTTTTATATCTAACTGACATTTCTTCCTGAGGTTTGCTTTTCTTCTTTCATTCTTGAGTTTCCTTTCTTTTAATTCCATTAAGGCACTTAAGTCTGACCAGCATTTGTTGATTTTTTTCCCTCCAATTTCATTTGCCAGTCCTTTCTGCTGCCTCCTTCGCCAGCCGGGACCGGGCGAATGAGCAGGCGCTCTTGGACTCTTCTCTCACTACGTTCTGGCCGGGAGTCAGCCACTGTCTGCGCCTCTGCACTGCTGACTCATGTGTGCAAAGAGAGGTGGGCACCCTCTCTTCAGGAGTGAATCCTGATTCTAATCTTGTCTTCTAGCTTAGGGCTCCAGCAGGCCAGATTCTCCTTCCTTAAAAGCTAATTTTTCTGTCCTACTGATAATGAGGGGACAGCATGATGCATGGAAATGGAATGCAGTATTAGTCCACTGAAGCAGAATTTGGAGCTGTTGTAAACTGAGGTAAACCTTCAGCATATAGTTTTATGATGTGGGAATGAGGAATTCCACCCCCCCAGCATAACACATATTGTTGCAAGGTGGGAACAAAGAATTATATTTTTTAAAAAATGTGACAGATCACAGGATACAACAAGGAGATAGCAGCATTGTTGTCAGGTAAAGGTTCCCTTGCTCAAAAGCCAGTCGAATCCGATTCTAGGGTTGTGGTGCTCATCTCCGTTTCAAAGCCAAAGAGCCAGCGCTGTCCGAAGACGTTTCCGTGGTCATGTGGCCAGCATGACTAAACGCCAAGGCGCACAGAACGCTATTACCTTCCCACCGAAGTGGTACCTATTTATCTACTTGCAATTTCTTGCTTTCGAACTGCTAGGTTGGCAGGAGCTGGAACTAGAGACGGGAGCTCACTCCGTCATGCGGCACACTCAGGTCTCGAACTGCTGAACTACCAACCTTCCACAGCCTGCAGTTCAGCGTCTTAACCACTTGAGCCACCGCAGCTCCTAATTGTTGTCAGACCACTTCACAAAGTAGAAGTTTTGCTCACAAGACTCCACAGCCAGGCAAAGCTCTCTTCTCATCGCCCGCCCACCCATCCTCCTTCTCCTCCTCTCAGACCCTGGGTGGCACCCTCCCCGATGCTCTCCGTGCCTCCTTTGCCTTTTGTCCTCAGGCAGCTGGCCTTCCTTCCCACTCTTTTGCCAGGCCTAGTGGCTGTCGCCTCCGGAGCCCCACGTGGGCATCGCAGGGGCTCCCGGCACAGCCATCGGCACCAGTGCGCCAGGGCACATGCTCCTGTCGGAAGGCGGGGAAGGGGAGGAATCCTCTCCCCTTCCCCCACTTAGGCCCCATGCGGGGCTGGAGAGGAGGGAACCCGGGCGGGCCGCACCATTGCCGGAGGCCCCCCACTTGGCCTTGTGCCAGTGCGCCCTGCTGCTCTCCCTCTGCTGCACCAAGCACCACCTGCAGTCTGTCTCCAGGCCTGAGTGCAGCAGGTGAGCTGGGAGGCCTCTCCTCAGCACGCGGCATGCCTCATTTGCTCCGGGCCAGCCAGTGGGCAGCAGCAGCAGCAGTCCGAGATTTAGAAGGGCGAAGGGAAGGGGAGGGCTGGAAGGCAGACATGATGCCCCTCTTTCCACTCCTCAGGAGCTGCTCCTGGGCCACTCAGTGGTAGCTGCCTGCAGCCAAGCACGCATGGCTCCTTTAAAGCCACCAGTCCTTTCTGCCACCTCCTTCACCAGCTGGGACCAGGCAAGCGAGCAGGCACTCTCAGACTCTTCTCTTGCTGTGCTTCAGCTGCTAGTCAGCCACTTTCTGCGCCTCTGCACTGCCGACTCAGGTGTGCAAAGAGAGGTGGGTGCCACCCCTTTCCCTCCCTGCCATCCAAGTGGGCGCCCAGGGCCCTGTGGCTGGGATGAGTTGAGCAGGGCTTTGAGTGCACAATGCACAATGCAGCCTGGTGGTGAGTTGAGCAGGGCTTTATGACGGTGCTCGAGGATGGTGCTTCTAACTGCATGCTCCAGCTCGAAATGACCCCTGACCTTATACACCAAAATGTGTATGTGGGCTTGAGAAGGCTGAATCATCCACTTCCTCCCCTTTGCCATTTTTGTCCTAATCACTCACTCATATGAAGAAAGTAAAAGGGAGTGTTCAAAGATGGAGCCTTAACCCTGCTTCTTCTATTTCAGTTCTTGGTTGCACCTGAGTGTCATGCAGCTTTAGATGGCATGTCATATAGAGAGACTGTCCTCAGAACAGTATAACGTTCTACCCTATTGGCTTGATTAACTCTATTGCAAAATGAAATCTCAACATCAGTTGATAGGAGATCAAAATTTAAAAATGAGCTTTAATTACATATTTAAGTTGTAGGAGGTGAGGGGATCTGATGAAACGGCTTTCAGGTTTGAAGCGAGGTTTCAAATGGTTTTTCCACTAGTTAGCCTGCTCAATTCATGGCGGACCTCAGTTTTTATACATGAGAAGTATGGTCTGAGAGAGACTGGAAATATAAATAGAAGCTGATCTAAATGCTGCACTGCTAAAATACCCACTGCTGAACATGCCCTTAGTCTGCAAATGATTTTAGCATTAATGATGTACACCTTCCTACTTACAGTGAGGATGTAACATACCAGCAAAGAAAGCAATAACTGTGAGGTAGGTTTTAAATATAACTTTGTGACAAGATAAAAATTCTCTTTCCCCCTCTCTCCTGCAAAACTCATCGTTCAGGGAAACCAAGTTAATTTCACTTCCAAACCAACCAGACATCATTTGTATCTGTTGATAGAGTTCTTCAGGACTGATGGTTATAATTAAGTTTCAGAAGACTTGAGGTATATAATTGAACCACATCTCCTAGTATACCCTCTTCAGAAAGGTGCCCTCCCTTAGGACTGTCCGTACAGCTAAAGCAAGATCACAGGCCTTTTCTGTGGATGTCTCAGCCCTTTTCAATGGCCTTCTAAAGTGGCCAAGGAGGACACCTTCACATACTATATATTAGGAAAATATGTAAGGCAGTTTTATTCCAGAGAGCATTTGAAAGGGGGTGATTTTTCCCCAGCCGATTTGTACATCGTCTGTGTTTTAATTCTTGTGTATTTTAAATTTAAATTGGTAATTTGTGTATTTCTTTCTTTCTTTTTTTAAGCCCCCGG
>NW_015172608.1:352595-401772 GCF_001447785.1 Gekko japonicus | reverse complement strand
GTTGACTCTAAGGGTATTAAAAGAATTTTCTTTAAATATTATGCAAAACTGCTTCAAGGTAAAAAAACAGATTTGGAGAAAATTAGAGTATACTTAGAAAATGTGTCATTGCCAAAGATCCAAGACGAATTTAAAGCACTTTTAAATGGAAGAATTCAGGTGGAAGAAATAGTTAAAGCAATAGTGGAAACAAAGTTGGGAAAAGCACCAGGTCCGGACGGTTTTACTGCAAAATTTTACAAAAAGTTAAAAGAAGAGTTGGTGCCAGTTCTGAAGCTGCTTACAAACGATATAAGAGACACAAAAATAATACCTGAGACGTGGAAAGAGGCAAATATTGCTTTAATTCCGAAAGAAGGCCAAGATTTAACTAACGTGAAAAATAACAGACCGATTTCGCTCCTAAATAATGACTATAAAATATTTGCTAAAATTATAGCGGAAAGGGTGAAAAGCTATTTACAGGATGCGATTTCCGAGGAACAAGCTGGATTTTTACCAAATAGACAAATAAGAGACAATTTAAGAATAGTGATGGATGCAATTGAATACTATGACAAACATCCGGATAAAGAAGTAGCCTTTTTGTTTGTGGACGCAGAGAAAGCCTTCGATAACTTAAACTGGGACTTTATGTATCAAGTGTTTGATAAAATGGAGATTGGGCAACCTTTCAGGAATATTATCGAAGCGATCTATACAGAACAAAGAGCAAAATTGAATGTAAATAAAGAATTAACTGATCACTTTAAAGTGCAAAAGGGGACCAGACAAGGCTGTCCCCTCTCCCCACTTTTGTTTATTTGGGTTTTGGAAATATTGTTGAGAAAAGTGAGAGAAGATATTGAAATAAAAGGTCTTAACCACCGAGGCTACGTATACAAATATAGGGCATTCGCAGATGACGTGATGTTTATTGTCGAAAATCCAAATGACAATTTGCCCTTGTTGATGAAGAGAATATCAGATTTTGGAGAGCTGGCTGGTTTTTACGTAAACAAAAACAAAACTAAAATGCTATGTAAAAACATGACTAGAGTCAAGCAAGTAGACTTACAAGAACTAGCGCAATGTGAGGTAGTGAAGAAGACTAAATATCTCGGTATAGACTTGAAAATGAAAAATACTGACCTCTTTAAAAACAACTATGAGAAGTTATGGACCAAAATATTGCAGGACCTCAAGAAATGGGAAAATATGAATTTATCTTTATTAGGAAGAATTTCAGTGGTTAAAATGAATGTTTTACCACGGTTGATGTTTTTGTTCCAAACTATCCCAATACTGAAAGAAATTGAGGTCTTGAATAGATGGCAACGAGAAGTGTCAAAATTTGTCTGGGCAGGAAGAAAACCAAGAATTAATATGAAGATATTATGTGATGCCAAAGAAAGAGGAGGTCTACAACTACCAAACCTGTGATTATATTACGAAGCGGTTTGTCTGACGTGGTTGGAGCAATGGGTGAATTTAGACAACAAAAAGCTATTAGCGCTGGAAGGACATGATTGCAGGTTTGGATGGCATGCTTATTTATGGTATGAAAAAACCAAAATGGACAAATTTTTTAAACATCATTTTGTAAGAAGAGCATTGTTTGGAGTATGGACGAGATATAAAAAAAATTTCTATGAAGCAAGACCACTTTGGATTGTGCCAGCAGAAGTCATCACACAGTACACGAGACAAAGAGGAGAAGAGATGTTGCCATACAGAGACTTAATAAAAAAGGTGGGGTCAGAATGGGTAATGAAAGAACAGGATGAGATTCATTTTAAATATGTTTGGTTGGGTTATTTACAGATCCGAGACTTGTTTAGAACAGATTTAAAAAAGCATGGTTTTAGAGAAGAGAAAAATGAAATAGAATCTGTATGGGAGAGTAGAGGGAGAAAAATGACTTCTAATATGTATAAAATTTTGTTAAAATGGTATACAGAAGATGAGACAGTGAAAGAACAAATGCTTAAATGGGCTGTTAATATGAACAAGGAGGTGACTATGTCATCTTGGGAATATTTGTGGAAAAATTCTATTAAGATATCAACATGTACTAATGTTAAAGAAAATTGTTACAAAATGATGTATAGATGGTACATGACATCGAAGAAAATTGCAAATATGAATCAAAGCATGTCTAATAAGTGTTGGAAATGTAAGAAATATGAGGGCTCATTTTACCATATGTGGTGGACATGCGAAAAAGCGATAGACTTTTGGACAAAAGTTCATATTGAAATGCAAAAAAAAATTAAATGTACATTTAAGAGAGAACCAGAGATTTTATTGTTAGGACTGAAGTTGGAAGAATTAAATGTGACAAAAAAGACTATGTTTTGGTATCTGATAACGACGGCGAGAATGGTGTATGCACAATGTTGGAAACAAGAGAGAACACCAGAAATCACAGAATGGATACAAAAAGTGCTATTTATGGCAGAAATTGATAAAATAACTAGAAAATTGAACAACAAAGAAGATCAAGAATTTTTTGAAGAATGGAACGACTTTAAAGACTATTTAGAGAAAAACTGGGATGTGAAACAAAACTTACTGTATTTAGAACAATATTGATATAGAGAGATGTTATCTTGTAATTGGATATAGAATTGTGAAACAAATATAAGAGTGTAAAAGAAAGAAGGGTAGAGCACTGCGGGAAGCCACTAGTAGGGGAGGGAAGGAGGGGGAACATGGATATTTGTCAACTGAAAGTAAATGTTAAATGTGTTATTATATCCAAAATAAAAGTTTTGTGGGGGGGGGAGAAATCTAAATAAATAAATAAATAATGTTCTACCACTGAGCTATGCCCAAGAAGGAAAGGGACTCATATCACTTTTGCTTTTAAACGACTGTGGAGAAAGGCTTTCATGTTTATGAGGCCTGCAGGTAGGAAGGACTTGTTTGCCTAAGAGCTGTCAAGAAGCCATAGACCTGAAGGTTGTGTTCCAGCTGATTGATGTCACACCTTGGGAGGATTATTCTCTCAGGCAATGAGAGCATAAATACAACCTGAGCCTCTGTTCTTTACCTAATTTTCTACCTGCCTTTATACACAGAACTTGAAAAAACATACAAAAAGGATAAAAACCCAGCACCATATAAGTGGAACTCTTACTCATGAGAAGATCTCACCTGGTTTTTGGCCACTGTATGACACGGACTGGATGGGACACTGGCCTGATCCAACACAGCTTCTTTTACGTTCTTATCTATTTTGAGGATAATTTGCCAGTCTATTTTTCAAACCTGTTAGCTTTAGTGTCACTGATTCCAAAAGTTTTTGAGTTACAACTGTGGCTTTTGTTGGCTGCTTATTGTAGAACAAGATTGACTAAATTTACTATTTGGGGGGGGGCATTCTCTCTCTCCAAACAGTGGCTTGTGGGCATTATATTTTGCTACATGTCAATACATTTATACACTGTCAAGCCCTAAAATAAGTTTTCAAGGACATGTCCTTAATTAGCTCGACTATTTCTCATATTGAGAAAAATCAGCTTCAAGTTCTACCTTGAGCCATAATTCTTTTTTTCTCCCTGATCAAGAGATTAATTGGTATCTTCTCTGCATGTCGAATTGTGTTTGTTTACTGAGTAACTGGACTAAGTAAGTTATTCTGGCTGCTTTAAATTTATTATCAGGCACCGAAGAAGAAATTTGCCGCCCTAGGTTTGTTTTCTTCCTGTTAACGGCCTGTTTGGTGATTTTCTGTTGACTTTCTTCAAAGGAAGTTCAGCAGAATTTACCTCTTGAAGACTCCACTTGATGATGGTTAACAATGAAGACTGATGTGCCAACTGAGGTTCCACGAACACTTTCTGATTCAACAGCAAGCCTTGTTAACTCTTCAGCAGCCAGAACCTATTTCTGCTCTATAATTAAGCATTCTATTACTCCTCCTCTGGATTATCTTGGCAAACTGAGGAGTTATTGGAAGAGCTGCCCACAATGGAAACAGACAAAATACTGGCAACAGATAAAACAAAAAGAATGCACACAAAAAACTCTTTAATTAAAAACTCCTCAAAGGGATATGAAATGCCAGCAGAGATTTTAATTACCCTGCTGAGCTCGTGTCTGATTAGCTACAACACATCTGCTTGGTTTCCTTGTCTCCATCTGTACTGCTATGGGTAAATTTATTCTGGCTATCTCGGTTCATAATGAGATGACTCTTAGATGGCAGTTTCAGATAAACCAATGGTTATGCGAGTTGACAGTGTGTTTGTAAGAGCTCCTTGCTTCAGTGATAGAACACTCATCTTTAGTGTACATATGCAGAAGAACAAGCACACATACAATAATATATTTCCTTATAGAAGATCAGAGGCATAGTTCCCCCCCCCCGGAATTTCTGCCACAGCTAGGTACAAACAGTAAAATAAGAGAAGAAATTCGCAGCATGGCAAGCGTATTGGTCATAGTACAAACCAGAAGATTTTCAGAAGCGAGACTTTCACAAACATGAAAAGACTAGTTAGAAGGAAGCACAAAGGGAAATCCAAGAGAGTCAGCTCCCAAAGAATGCTTGGAAGCTGTTTAAAAGTACGCAACACTAATTGAAGTCCAGATGAATGTATTTCCCAGGTTAGGAAACATACTGGCACATCTAAAACCATGCCTGCATGGTTATTGAACCAAGTCAAGGAAGCCGTAAAAAGTTTTTTTTTAAGCTTTTTTTAAAAAAGTGGAAGATTTCCCCTAGCGAAGTGAACAGAAGGGTCTGGCAAAAAAAAAAGAGTATGTTAATAATTACTCAAGAAAAAAGAGGAGTTGAATAGCAGATCGCTAAAAGCATCAAGACAAACATATATCCATAGCAGGAAACAGGCCAGAGAGGCAGTTGAGCCTTTGGATAACCAAGGAATAAAAGGACTGATAAAAAAAAAGATAAGGAGATGGCAGAGAAGCTAAATGAAGGTTTTACGGACTCTGAAGAGCTCCAGGAGAATCTCTACAAATTGGGTGAGTGGGCAGCAATGTGGCAAATGAAGTTCAGGTAAGCATAAGTTGATGCATATTGGAATACAAAATCCCAACTTCAAGTACATGCTAATGGGGTCTGAACTTGCTGAGACTGAGGGGAAAAGGGACCTTGGCATTGCAGTGGATCATTCAATGAAAAATGTCAACCCAGTCTGCCACAGTGGTTAAAAAAGGTAAGCTCCTTGCAGGGGACTATCCGAAAAAGGAATAAAAAATAAAACAGACAATATTATAAATGGCTTTGTAGAGGTCTATGGTGCAGCCTCATTTGGAATACTGTATGCATTTTTGGTTGCTGTATCTCTAAAAGGAAGGGCATTGCAGAGTGGGAGAACTACAGACGAGGGCAACCAAAATGATGAACCAAGATAAAAAGAGATGACTAAGAGAGAGGGGACACGGTAGAGGTTTATAAAATTATGCATGGAGCAGAGAGAGTGGACAGAGAACTTTTTTTCCTCTCTCTCTCCCAAAATACTAGAACCCAGGGGCATCAAATGAAGTTGACAGACAGTAGATTTAGGATGGACAAAAGGAAATACTTCTTTATTCAATGAGTGATTAAGATGTGGAATTCACTGCCAGATGAAGAAGAAGAAGAGGAGATTGGATTTATACCCCGCCCTTCACTACCCAAAGGAGTCTCAGAGTGGCTTACAAACTCCTTTCCCTTCCCCTCCCCACAACAGACACCCTGTGAGGTAGGTGGAGCTGAGAGAGCTCTGACAGAAACTGCTCTTTTTCAAGAACAGCTGTGCCAGAATTATGGCTTGCCCAAGGTCATCCAGCCAGGTGCAAGTGGAAGAGTGGGGAATCAAACCCGGTTCTCCCAGATTAGAGTCCGCACACTTAACCACTACACCAAACTGGCTCCTCCACTTGCACCTGGCTGGATGACCTTGGGCAAGCCATAATTCTGGCACAGATGATACAGTGATGGCTAAAGGAAGGCATAGATGGCTTTAAAAAGGGGACTAGATCGTTTAATGGAGGAGAGGTCTACCACTGGCTACTAGCCATGATGACTTCAAAGACGCTCAACCTCTGAATGCCAATCAGGAGGCAACATCAGGGAAAGGCCTCAGTCTCTGAGCCCTGTCTCTGCAGAGTAACTGGCCGCCCAGTGTGTGAGATAGGATGCTAGACTAGGTGGACTACTGGTGTGATCCAGCAAGGCTCTTATGTTCTTCTCCATCACAAGAAAAAAGAATAAAAATCAAAGAAAGCAGATGAAATGCCCTCCAGGACACACATAAAATACGTTACCATGTACAGATATAAATCCTGTTACTATCTGAATTGAGTTAGGATCTGACTAAAGAAAGGACATTTAGAAATGAATTTCCTATTGCAAGGCAGTGCTGCTCAGCCTCCTGTTCTGCAACCCACAGAAACTGTCGTAATGGAAAGAATAAATCGGGGATCAAGGAAATCCGTAATCCCCAGGTGACTGACAGCCTCCGTGGTGTCGGCGTTGTTTATTTGAAAAGTTTTACTCCGTCTTTCAAGGTTGATTACAAATCCATAAACACTAAAAATAAACAATGAACAAAATAAACAATGTACTATACAGCAATCAAAAACAATGGAACAAATCATTATGAGGAATAGGCAAAGGGCATCAAGGGCCCCAAAATACAGACAGCCAAACAGACCATAAAACAATAAAATGTACCAGATCAGCACCAACGATCACTGAGGGTATCTGCAAATAATTCTAATCTAAGGGGCAAATTTAAATGGGAAAAGCCATTCCTTGAGATATCTTGATCCTTCCACAGGGAAGGGCAGTTTAGAAATGTAATTTAATTAATTAATAAATAGTAAAAGTTTTGGACTGTATAGGTTAAAACCAGCAGTTTGAACTGTGCTCAGAAGCAAGCAGAGACAGAGCGGGCAAAATATGCTTATTACGGCAGGTCCCTGCTATCATCCTGGTCTAAGTGCTCTGAATCAATTAAAAGTTTCCAAAGACAAAACTGTTGTCGAAATGCTGACTGTGGTCCATGTGAGGAACTGGGCCTTGTAGAAGTAAATTGGAAATCAAGAGGGGGATGAACTAGTATCATGCTAGCATTGATTAGCAAGGGATCTGTGCATGTGCATGCATGGTTTCATAGGGATGTGGACTGTATACTAGAATTCAACTTGCCAAGAATCTCAATCTTAATGTGCAAGGGGGAAAAACATGCAGTGATGCTTGGAAACATACAAGAAATGCTCGATGGACTCCCAGAAGCCAGAGAAGTGGTTGAATTCTCTCAATTATTAGGCAGGGACTTCAGAGTTTCTGCTACACTTTACGAGTACCATAGAAATTGATATTGTAATTGTTGTAGGCAAAGTATGCAGATCAGTTAAATTTGCCTGGGTACAGAATTTATTTACTTCTCAACACAACAGGAGAGGCATCCCTGATCACTGCTTCCAAAGCCAATGCAGAACGCTACCATAATATTTTCTGCTCAGAGGATCTTGATCCTGCAGAGATATGCAAAGGAGGAACGGCACAGACACACACATCAATCCTTGCAGCCTCTTCCTAGGAAGATCTCCTGTGCCTTCCATGCCATGTATTATTCATATGAGAACTGAGAATTTTGTGATGAACCATGGAGGTGAAAAGGTCTAAGGCCAGATCAGTCCCTTTCCTTCACAATACTTACTAGTTATCTATCTAGTATATTTTTATTCTCCCTTCCTCCAAGAAGTGGCATATGTAATTAGGGTAGCCTATGTCACTCCCCCTCTATTTTATCCCCGCAGCAATGCTGTGAGAACATGTGATTAAGCTGAGAACATGTAAATGGTCTTCAGGTCACCCCCCAGCAAGCTTCATGGCAGAAGGGGGACTTGGACACAGGTCTCCGATATTGTAGTCTGGCCAGGCTAACACTCTGTGCAAGTGAAGGATCTTTTTGAAACACCCTTTCATGTACCAGAAAACATCCACAGGTATCATTAAATGCTCCTCTGTGCTCCGAAAGATGGGGAACTCTTTGGCCCAGTATAGAATTGGATTCCAGTAATATCTGATAAAATCCTCACATGTCTAAAGAACTAATAACGGGAAAGTGCTCTGTTCCCCACATAACCTTTAGAATCGAGCCATGAACATGAAACTGATAATGGAAAGCGTGAAATACTGTGGAATTAGGTCACACCGAGGCCCTAAGTCTTTGGAGACCAGCATAGAATGTCATGAGGAAATGAGACGGACCTCTCTAATTCTTTGAGATGCCATTCAAAGGCCAACTAAAATGTAGCATTGCACTCTTTTGGTCCATGAGGAATTCTCACAAACAGGCCTGTGTTGCGGTACAGCAGCAAGACGAGGAAAAAGCAGAGCCGTTGGTGTGTTGTAAGGGTCAAGTGTCTTTTCTAGGATGGATGAGGAAGGGAAAATGTTGGTGAACGGTCTATGTACAGCAACACATTCAAAGGCCAGGTTCAAGATGATCCCCAAAAGCACTTTTAGGAAACATGTTCCCCCCCCCCCTTGAATGCATCTAGTACTATATCTTAATAGTAACAGAATCCCCCAGATGCGTTAATTCTTTGGGAGGGTGCAAAAGAATCAGGCTATAGGACTATCAAAGCTAGGGGTCAGATTTACCTTAGAGAAATGTTTGATATTTTCACAGATTTCTACTCAAGCAGCTAAGCCAAAATCCATGTCCCAGTTTGCACCTCTAATAGCGTAAAATGCATAGCAGGGGAGTTGCTCAGAAACACAGAAGTTGCTCAGAAATACAAGAAATGCACAAGTGAAAATGCTGTGGAAGTGAGATTATTTATGTCCTAATTTTCATTCTTTCCAAGAAAACAGCAAAAAGACATGTTAATAAGCCAAGCAAATGTCCCAATGTAGCCACTTTCCTCACCTTTTTGGATTCTTGTCCAGGGCGTTTAAGATATACGCCTATGAATTAAAATCCATAATCTTCCGAAATATGAGCTTCTGGCAGAAGCTCTAATACCCCTCCTGCACCGGTAATGTGCTTCCTTATCTTCAAACAGCTATCTTGGCTGCCAGTTTATTCAAGGTGTGATTATGACCTTTAAAGTCCTTGATGAACTAGAACATACCTATTTAAAGAACTGCCTCCTCCCCTAAATCATCCCCTGCCCCGCATGCCAGCTGTGGTCCTCAGGCTGCCACTTATGGGTGGCTCCTCCACTTAGGGTAGGTAACACAGGGTGGCTCCCCCACTTATGGTAGCCGACTTAAGGCAACTGCCAGAGCCCACACCTTCTCCATGGTTGCTCCCACCCTGCAGGATGGTCTCCCCAGGGAGGTGAGGGGGGTCACTGTCTTTAGAAATCTTCTGGAGGTGCTGCAGGGCTGTTTTATTTGCTGGGGCTTTTAATGGCATCTCAATGGCAAGCGTCTGTTGGGAAATGGGAGGCGATGTGGCGTTTTCAGTCTGTTGCTTTTAAACAGCAATGCTTTAATTATGACTTGTAAGCCACCTTGAGCCACGAGGCAAGGTGGGATATAAATATTTCAATGAACGTCTCAACTGGAACTGACTAATCATCATTATATGAGTAACGGGCTTCTGTTCTTTACACCCAGCTGAACATTTGTTATTATTATATTCTACAAGACCCCGGGGTCTCAGATCTTAAGGACCTCGAGCAGAATGGAGTTCATGGAAAGGGAAATATGCCGTCTCTCCCTTACCACTCTAGCCCTCTGCACCCCCCACCGCACCCCCCCAGCTGTTCTTCAGGCTATCCAGTTGTTAAGTCCTGGTTTCCATCTCCTGTGGTGCTCGGCTCTCATCTCTCTCCCTCCCCCTTCCCCGAAAGCTTAGAATTTGCTTGGCCTTTCATTATCTCATGTCCCAAAAAGAGTTTACAGTTAATGAAAGTTTCATGTGACTTTTACGGCTCTAGTAGATTCCTCGTTTTGTGCAATCTACTGACAACAATTGCTTTATATTTTCATCTTGCACTGTTTGCAAGGAGCTTCTTTAAATGTTATGCTGCCTGCTCGGTGGCCATTTTTCCCCTCACACAGTTTTGCAATTGTGGGAGCCGAGGAAGTGTGTAGACGCTTTCTTTCCCACTGGATTAGCCTTGCTGGATTGTGACATAAGCAGTCATTTCACACAAGGCCAGGGTTGGCAATTTTAACATCATTTTTAAAGGGCTGGTGTGAAATCCTGTTTGGGAGAAGTCAGCGTTAACCATCTGCATTTTATCAAGGAATATATGTGCATCACCTTGTATTTTTTTGCTGTACTTTGGGACCACATTGGTTTTGCTACCATAGTGAAGGCTACACCTCTAAATGAGTTTATGAGAACAAATTTGTGGCTGTGGTGCTTGCAGACAGGAATTTATTAACAATGTTCTCTTCAGGTTGTATTTTTTCCCCTCTCAACAAAATAAGTCTTTATGCTCCACTGTCAGCTTCCCACCACATTAAGCTAGCGGGGGGGGGGGACCCACACCAAAACTGAAATCCAGAGGAGGCAGCAGAACATCACAGCAGGTGCTGTCTGGTCTCTCTGAGCCGCTGATATATTTTCTCACATGTGATGCAACAAGCAAAGTGCATTTTTACATTAGCACTTGTGGCAAAGGGAAAGGGGGAATCACAGCCAGGATCAGGGTAACCCAGCAAAGTTTATGAAAATTCAAGGAGTGTCAGCAGTAGCTTACTGTGACAAAGGAGAAGGCAATCAATGCCATGTAGAGACCATTAGTTTTTTTTTTTTTGTAAAGCACCATCTGTATTCCTGTCCTATTTGGTTCCTCTGTGTACAGTGTAGGTTTTTTCAGTGGCTTGGGATGAGTACATAAACTGACCCTGAAACCCTGGATGTTCAAGAGCGACTGCCACTCAACGCTTGCAGAAGTCTGACCATTAAAGGGACTAAAGGAATGTTTTGTTGTGTATGCGCAGCTTCCCCAAAGGTATAAGAACAGTCAACAAGCAAGCTGAAGAAGCACTTCACCTACATTCTTAACCTTGAGTACCATGCACAGACTTAAACAGAGTCGTTATTTAATTAAGAATGTGCTCACATTTCCTCCTGCGGTTCAGTAAGTATATGAGCCATGTGATTGTTAGAAACTTGGGACCTTCTGGATGCAAAGCAGAGGTCCTGCCACTGATCCATGCCCCCTTTCTGCCTGCCTTGTATGGTTTCAAACCAGAACGATGATGCTGAAAAGTTACAATTACAGAGTATTAATTCTCCGACTTCCATTAGGCTGAATTTCCAGCCAATTCCTCTCCCCACAGCAATGCCTTTGGGAAGTTTGTTCAAGTAACAACAGTTTCCAAGACCACTACCATGTTTAAAGACTTGGACAGAAGGGATAGAAAGAATGCAAAAAACAAAACTGGGGCTGTGAGGAAAGATTAATTTAGCATGTGTGATGTGGCCAATGGCAGCCAGACTAGCCTTTGCCCGGAATGTTCTTGGTGGGGCCACTGCCCCCATTCGTGGCCTGCAGCAAGCTGAATCAGCAATCGTTGTCATTGTTGCTGTGACACTTGGGTCTAAGGGAGCCGCCTCTGTGCTGCTGGTTGGCTTAAATTGCTCCAGGGCTGTTTTCATACCCCAATCCGCCTCTAGTGGTAGGCATGTTTTTCAGGATTCCACTGAAGAGTTGTCCTTTTAATACAATTGTTGCTAGTGGCCCAAGTCCCCTTATCCAGAGCTTCAAGAAAGAATGAGATGACTGCCTCATGGTGATTATGGATGCGTTTTACTCTCTGGCAGCAAGACGGGAGGAAACACAAGGGATAGGGTAAGACACATACTTATATACACATAGGCCCCTCCCAAAGAAAAACAAGTACAGAAAAGGCTGGAAGCTGGATATGATGAACCAAGATAAAAAGAGATGACTAAGGGAGAGGGGACATGGTAGAGGTTTATAAAATTATGCATGGAGCAGAGAGAGTGGACAGAGAACTTTTTTTTTCTCTCTCTCTCCCAAAATACTAGAACCCAGGGGCATCAAATGAAGTTGACAGACAGTAGAATTAGGATGACAAAAGGAAATACTTCTTTATTCAGTGAGTGATTAAGATGTGGAATTCACTGCAAGATGATGAAGAAGAAGAGATTGGATTTATACCCCGACCTTCACTACCCAAAGGAGTCTCAGAGCGGCTTACAATCCCTTGCCCTTGCCCTCTCCACAACAGACACCCTGTGAGGTAGGTAGGGCTGAGAGAGCTCATTCGAGAACTGCTCATGCGAGAACAGCTCTGAAAGAACTTGTGACTGACCCAAGGTCACACCAGCAGCTACATGTGGAGGACTGGGGAATAAAACCCAGTTCTCCCAGATTAGAGTCCATTCTCCTAACCACTACACCAAACTGTCTCTCTTCACTTCACCAAACTGAAAAGAGTGACCAGCAATGCTCCCTCTAAGCTGTGGAGTCTTGTGAGCAAAAATTCTACTTTGTGAGCTACTGGCATTAAAGTTGTGACCGAGCGATTTGGCTCAGAAATTAGTTTGCTCTGGAGCCATCCTTCCTGCGCTAAGCCAAAAATGTGTGTGCTGGAGGCTAAAAAACTGTGTGCTAGCTCACACAAACTCAGCTTAGGGGGAACACTGGTGACCAGTCCAGTGTTACCTGACAAATGTCATGGCAAAGTGCAGAGCTGAACCTGGCCCTTGCAGATCCTACCTCAACACCCTAATCCCTATACTATACTGTGCTGAGCCAAGAGGACATTTTCCCAGCCTGTCAAAAAACAGACGACACCAATGTGTTTTTTGCACCATGCCACATAGCCATGGAATGTATATAGCACTGCCAGAGACAGAAGCAGAGGCAACTGAGATCAAGTGAGATTGGACAGGCGCCTGTCCCCAGCCCCCAAAGCAGTTATCTTTCATTTCCACGTGAGTCTATCACATTTCTATAGAACATGCTGTATCTAAGGTGCTATCACATTGTTATTAACCACCAGCACACATCTTGTGTGATTTCTAAGCGGAAAAAGACTGTGTAACTCGTAGACATCACGTTCTCTCACAATCTAAAGTTTTATGGATAATTGAAGGCAACCAGACCCTTGAACACCCTCATTGCAAAGAACAAATCTGGAAGATTTCTACAGCTGTACGTAGCTGTCAGAATCCACCTGTCTGATGACACCACTTTATGGTCTGACCCACATCATCCCTACAGGAAACCTTTACGCAGCCCAAGCCTGAAAATTTTACAAGATTGCAGCAAAACCTCTAGGCTGGAGCTATTCACTAAAGCCCTCTGTGAACCTGCAGGGAGCACAGCTGAAGCCTGGAAACCGACTTAGCACACAGTACTACACAGTGCGTTCCTGGGATCCAAGGTAACTGCAGATGGTGAAATTAAAAAATGCCTGCTCTTTAGGAGGAAAGCTATGGCAAACCTAGACAGCATAATAAAAAGTAGAGACATCACCCTGCCAACAAAAGTTCATATAGTCAAAGCAATGGTATTCCCAGTAGTCATGTATGGCTGCAAGAGCTGGGCCATAAGGAAGGCCGATGCTTTTGAATTATGATGCTGGAGAAGACTCTTGAGAGTCTCTTAGACTGCAAGGAGATCAAATCCACTGCGAGGAAATCGATGCAACTCCATATTGTGAGAGGGGTTGCCATGATGTGGTCTCCTAGAAGCACTTAGGCAAGAGGCTGGGCTACTCAGAGTTGAAGCAAAGGTCTGGGAGCAGGCTATAACACTCTGGCTAAAAATTAATTACAACCCAAAGGGTTTAATATCTTACCTTTTAGCCTCGAACCCTTACCCTACCTGGTCCACACAAATTCTTAATAAGTTAAATCAGACTGGCCTATTCCCAATTCTTCTATGGAAGCCTATACAAGGCAACAATAGCTGTCGTGTAGAGGCTTCATGATATTGAATTACAAAATGAAGAAGCTTCACTACCCAAGAACTTTGGAAATCTTGGCCTAATTTTACTGCTGCCCCTTATTTATTTAACATTACCTATGAACCCTATAGATGGGCCTTTTCCAGAGCCCGTTTTGAGGCATTCCCTTCCGATGTACTGCAAGGTAAATTCACTTGAGTTCCAATGCATGAATGTATATGCCCATGCATGGCTAATATGGTGGAATCAATTACTCATGTCCTCCTGTTCTGCAGATTCTATCAGGCGGAACGAGACCATCTTATACTACCCTTTCTGTCTAGATCTAGCCCTCTGCAGTCTTATCTTGACTTTAGGCCAGAAGTCCTTCGTAAATTCCTCTTAAAAGATTATCAGAGCTCAGTGACTTACGCTGTGGCAAAATTTTGATGCTTAGCTATTAGGAAACGTAAACTTATTTTAGCTGAAAAAATTGTATGATTCCTCTTATTAACATTATTTTATTTTTTCTCTTTTTTCTCTCTATTTTCTCTCTCTAATTTTTTCTCTCTAATTTTATTAATTTGCTCTTGTTAATGTTTTTATACTATTCCTATGTTATTACTGTTTGAATTCTTCGTATATCCAAATTGTACTGTTTTACTGGTTCTTGCTGTAATAAATTAGATCACGATCGGAGATCAAATCAGTCAATCCTAAAGCAAATCAACCCTGTCTGTTCCCTGGAAGGCCAGATACTGAAGCTGAAGCTCAAATACTTTGACTACCAAATGAGAAGGGAGCACTCACTGGAGAAGACCCTGATGCTGGGAAAGATTGAAGTTCAAAGAAGAAGGGAACGGCAAAGGATGAGATGGTCAGACAGTGTTACCGAGGCAACGAAAATGAAATTGAGCAAACTCAGGAGGATGGCGGAAGACAGGAGGGCCTAGTGTGATGTGGTTCATGGGGTCGCAAAGAGTCGGACTTGACTGTGTGACTGAACAACTACTACTACTCCTCAGTGCGTGGGGCAGTTCACCAGGAATGCATCCAATCAGATCCTCTGTTTAGTTGGTATATGCCCACTCTTTATTATTCAATCCCAATGCAACACTCAACAAAACCAAGTGGATAACCAGGTCACAAAATGACAGTTCGCGTATACCGTGCAACTGCTGTATTTGCACATAACCCTGGTCTTGCACTTGCTTCTGGCTGCACAGAAGATGCAGCATGTGATCTTCTGCTCTCTTCCACCATTTGTTATAAATGACCAGAGCTTGTGCTTAACTGAAAAACTAGTGGACACATTTCAGTTGTTGGTGCTGGATCTTTTCAATACAAATGAAGCTATAGTAATCATGAAAAAGTTCCCTTGCCAATGGAAACATTGCAAAATAATTTACAACTACTCTAATTGGCACTTTTGCCAGTTGATTGGATTCTTAAGGAATTCTTTCCAATTATTTTACTTTACAGTGCAGATGGCTTTGGGGAAGACAAATGCACTAGAGTCAAAGGGCATTAGAGGTCAGCTAGCCCAGCCCCCTGCTCAGTGCAAGAACACACAACTACAGCATCTCAGACAGATGGCCCATTCAGTCTCTGCTTAAAAGATCTCCAGAGCCCACCTCCTTCCAAGGCAGTCTGTTCTACTCTTGAACAGCTCTCGCCATTAGGAAGTTTCTCCTATTATTTAGCCGAAATCTACTTCCTTGCAATTCCCATCCATTAATTCTAGTCCTGCCCTTCAGAGCAAGTGAAAATAAGTCTGCTCCATCTTCTGCATGACAGCCCTTCAGATATTTGAAGACATCGATCACATCTCCCTTTAAATTGGGAAATCAAGGAGACAAAAAAACCCCAAGATGGAAACATAGCATACTTTCCAATAACTCTATGTGCAAATAAACATCTATTATTTCCACATCTAATCGTATCTTTTTTTTTTGCATTTTTACTCAGTGCACTTCAGAACATACAGTTCCAGTTTAGTTAAGGCTTAGATCACGTAGGGGTATTTGCCGCTTGGACAAACAATAACCTGGGCTCCAGCATCCTTTATCTGGGCCTGGTACACATTCCAAATGTGCCTGCATTCCTGATTCCTTCCCATAATTCCCATTTATGAACCAGGAAAGAAAAAAAATCTTTTCTGAAATAACATAAACAGAGACTGTATCGTGCTAAGGGGATTACAACCCAGGGTGCTTCCCCAAATCCTACTTTCCCACCTGCCACGCTTGGGTCACGATGTTAACTCACACAGACTGAATGCATACCTATTCTTATGTGGTATCAGTATCTGAAGTGGGTAAAATGTCACATTATTAGCCAACCAGAGAATACTGTATTCCCCAGCATAACGTGCAACTGGGTCTTTGTGACACCTTGAATGTAAACATATTGTGATAAGCTATTTTTAAGAACATTCCGTCTACTGAGGTTTTTTAAAATATATATATGCACAGCATATTAAGAAACATCCTGTGTGTGGGCAGGCCAGGCTGCTCTCCCACACGTATTCAAATATCCTGGAAATCTGGAGCTCTTTAAAGTTGTCATCCCCGTATACAGGGCATGAGGAATTCTATTTTCACTCATACCATGGTGAGAGATTAGCAGCTTGAAATCACTTTGACAGTTTGTTACTCTACTGCATACTGCAGGGAATTTTAATTCCAACCTGTGAAATTGTAATTGCTTCTCAAGAAGAACCCAGGAATTCTGGGTAATGGCTACAACCAAACTCAGTATTGGAGTTGCCAGTTGCTGCCACTTTAAATATTACTTGCTGTTATTCAAAAATCACTCCAGCTTTCCATATGGGAAGTGGAACTAAGGAGTGAGACTAAATTAACTGGAGATGTCAGATGTTCAGAAATCTGTAGGCAGAAATGTGACAGAGGTGCCTGAGCTCTCCTCAGAAGGTACCATTTCTCCTACACACACACACAAACACAGAGTATTACGTATATTACATTGTCCATATAAAATGGTACTCCTTTAGCACATGACTTCCCATCTCAAATAAGAGACTAATTATCCAGCTTTGTTAAATGTATACACAAGTAGTAACAGATTTAATCATCATTTAACAACAAGAGTAAGAACGGGGTTGCCATAAATTGTCTGTTCTTTATGTTTCTTAGAGAAAATTAATCTTGGAATTTTTCTTCTTCTTCCTGGAAGTGACTTTCTTTTCACTTCGCAGAAGATATTCGTGTATCCCAATTCCCAGACTTGTGGATAATTCAGAATGTAAGCCACCAATATGGATGTTAAGCAATGATTCAATTTGTTACTGTGTTACTAAAATGAGGCTATTTTCCCCATATTTGTGCTTGTGAACTTGTCGCTGTGTCTCCCTCGGTTATTTTGTTTTGGGCCATGCGCTTTGACCTTTTGTGTTGCAAACCTTGGGGTCTGGACTCCTGTCTGGTCTGCTACTGATTTTGTATATGGAGATGTTCTTATTAAGGAAGGGATGACTGCAGACAGACCAGTCTGAATCAATATATTTTTGAAGATTCCCAATCAAATTGGGTTCCTCCATAGGCCAAGAAGATATTAAAACTCCTTGGTCATCAGCAGCTCCAAGAGACAGGAGGTCCTCTCTTGCTGAAAACCGCCAGAAGCATTCTGATGGTTGTAAATTACCCAAGAGAGTCTTCTTGCTTCAACCGAGAATACTTTCTTCATTGTCTTGGGAACTACATAATTTGGGCCAAACATGATCTAACTAATCCAGGTGGGCAGCCATGTTGGTGTGAAGCAGTAGAACAAAGTTTGAGTCCAGTGGCACCTTTAAGACTAACAAAGTTTTATTCAAGGTATGAGCTTTCATGTATCTGAGGAAGTGTTTGTTGGTCTTAAAGGCGCCACTAGACTCAAACTATGATCTAACTAAGTCCTTGCTCAGAAAGTACAGTAAAGACGCACATATGTGGATTGACAATGAACTGGTCCCACAGGATGCAAGCAGGGAAAGGTAAAGTATTCATACATTTCTATTTTGCCTTACCTATTTTGAGTCTCCATGTAATTTAGGGAATCAGTTCTATAGTTATTTACTGTGATTCAGTCTTGCTGTTACATTTGGAGGCTGAAATTTCCAGGTCTCTAAGAAGCAGGTGATCAAGTACTCACATGGTAATATGAACAATAATCACAGTTTTTGTAGGCTGATAGCACTGAATATTTCAAGGTGGTATTAAAAACGACAAGGTTTAAGGTGCATAAGAAAAAAAGATGTTTAATGAGGCTTCAAATGCTCATAATACAAGGGCATTATCAATTACTTGTGGTAAGACAATACTTAAAATAACTTAATTTGCTAAAAAGGCTCACCTATTGTTTCTTAGCAACTAGGAAAATAGCCACCTTTAAAAAATATGGTGTTGAAGTCTTTAGCGTGCATTGATACCTTGATCTCGGAAATATAATTATAGAATTTAAATTGATATAGGAGCACTTCACCAGGCAAGGCCTTGGAGCACAAATTACTGTCCATTTCCCCCCCCCCCAACTGCAGTTTTCAGTCAGCGATTTGCATCTCTTGAAAAGATCGTCCTTTAGTTCAGCCTTCCACTCAGACACCTCCGTAGTAAAAGGCAATAAGAACTGCCAGAAGAGCCATGCTCAGTGACAGCATCTTCAGTACATTTTCTCCTTGTTGTCGTGGCAACCGCATTGCCACCCTGTGGCTCAATGGCACTTCTTGCTTCCCAGTAGATGGACAGGTTTTTGATTCTGAGCCGTTCTCCGGTGCATGTCTGAATTCCTGTGGAGAGATGCAAAAATTAAACTGAGCGTAGAGGCAAAGCGCTTTTGACAGGTATCGAGCACAAAGGACATTCGTCTTGGATTTTAAACAAGGGACTCGTCCTCAGAGTACATTAAAGAATTGCACAGAATTGTACAAAAGACGTTGCCAGATCACCCTTTACAATGAAATTAACAACCAGAGCAATAAAGCTGTGAACATCATCACAGATTTTAAAAACCTCGTTGGTTTTTAACAGAGTTGCACTTACTCATTTCTGATCTAGGCTTTTGGATGTCTCTGTGTTTCCTTAAAGGCAAGCCTACTGGCCTGTGATAGAGAACGCTGCTGTTTCACCCCTTGTGCGTTACCATGAAGTCTGGTAATTGTTTCTGTCCCACATTATGTCAGCTCAGCAGTGCAGCAGCATCCTTCCTATTCTTCCCCCTTCTCTCTCAGAAGGCAGCTGCACTAGAACATTCACCTTACCAATCCTTCTCAGAGCCATTTTGTGCATGCAGGGAAAGCATATAAATATATGAAAAGGCACATGGAACCATTTCATCACGTCTGCCTATGGGAAGCTAGGGCTGGTTGCAGTTTCTGGCACCTGAAATAGACACGGATGCAAATCCTACAGACATCTATTTACACGCAAGCTGTGGCACCTTTCACCCTGTCTGTGTTTTTTTTTTAGCAGAAGAATCCAAGTTATTTCCACAATCCTTTTGTTAATAGGGGTACAAATTTTTATTTCCACACATGCCGTGTACATTTTTGGAAGAACTGTGCTCCTCCCCCCCCCGCCCAGCACACAAGTCACAAATCATGATTTACTGAGCAGTCCCTTGGTCCTTACTGCTGTGGATGTAAATACGCCTGTGTTGTATTTGGTATCAGCTGGCTTCTGCTCTTGACTGCCAAGCCATCACGCCTGCCCATTGGCCCTCTGGTCCCTTATCTGCACCTCCTGCCCATCACCTCTTGCGTCCCCTTTTTGATGGACCTGTGATCAACCTTGTTCCGAAAAGCCCAATCTATACCACACGTGCACAGAGCCACTTTCCAAATCTCATCTAGACCCTTCTCTGATACCTCTCATGGTGGTTCTATTCAACGCCAGTTTCAGAGCTTTTACATTCTCTTACTGTCTATGGCTGGGGTGTTGACACCTCTTAAGAAATGATGGCAGTCGTACTCTTCTTCCTATCACTCCTTCTTTACTTCCCATCATAATCTCTCTTCTTTCTTTCATTCTATCTTCCTAAGTCAATTGTCTGCCTTATATACCCACAGGCCACTTCCAGACTCAGCAGTTGTACTGGGAGTTGATCACTGAGAACTGGAAGTGAAGCCAGTGGAAGGAAAGGGGGCCGAGGCACAACATCTAGACGGCTGGGATACAAAAGGGCCATTTGGTCTCAGCAGAGGAGCCAAGTGGATCAATACGCAGATGACACCCAGCTCTATCTGATGTTGGGCGGCCAGTCAGGCTCAAGTCCAGAAGATCTGCACCGGGCATTGCAGGCCGTGGCTGGTTGGCTCCGACTGAGTCGGCTGAAGTTAAACCCGGTGAAGACGGAGGTCCTGGGCCTAAGTCGAGGTGGTCTGGGGTTGGGGCTCCCTCTCCCGACCTTCGATGGGGTGCCTCTGGTGCCAGCGCCGGAGGTTAGGAGTTTGGGAGTGCTCCTGGACTCCTCGCTAACTATAGAGGCCCAGGTGGCAGTCACTGCCAAGTCAGCTTTTTACCATCTTCGGCTGGTGCGGCAGTTGGTTCCCTTCCTCGCCTGCAGTGACTTGGCCACAGTGATCCACGCGACGGTCACCTTGAGGCTAGACTACTGCAATGCTTTCTACATGGAGCTGCCTCTGTCGCAAATCCGGAAGCTGCAGCTGGTGCAAAATGCTGCGGCCAGGCTGCTGATGGGTCTTCCTAGTAGGGACCACATCCGGCCTGTGCTGAAAGCGCTGCACTGGCTGCCGATAGCGTACCAGATTCGCTTCAAAGTGCTGGTTCTTACCTTTAAAGCCCTAAATGGCTGGGGTCCAGCATACCTAAGGGACCGCCTTTCCCCATATGTTCCCCCGCGAGCACTACGGTCTGGGACGCAACACTTCCTGGCTATGCCACGTCCCAAGGAGGCCAGGCTGGCTGCTACGAGGGGGTCAGAGCCTTTTCGGTGGCGGCTCCTACCTGGTGGAATGAGCTCCCAGAGGAGATCCGGGCCCTGCGGGACCTTGCACAGTTCTGCAGAGCCTGCAAGACAGAGCTCTTCCACCAGGCGTTTGAGTAGGAGCCGCCACTACTGTACCATCATTATGATCTGGCCCTGGAAAAAAGATCGATAGCGCTAAGCGGAACAGATGGCACTGAGTGGATATAACAGCATTAATACGCCATCTTTACGGTAATTTAATTTGAACATCGAGAGCACTTAATAATGTCGAAATCTGTTGATTGATTTTAAATGGTTTTAATTGTTTTATGTGAGGCTTGTGCCTGATTGTGAGCCGCCCAGAGCCTGCGCTGCGGGGCCGGCGGGCTATAAACCAAATTTATAAAACAAATAAATAGAACAGAACAGAACAGAAAAACCCTGAGCTGGCAGCCATAACCCTGAAAAGAGAGTTGAACTTCCCAAAGAACTAGGTGGGTTTGACAGGACTTGACTTTGTCTCATGACGACATGCAGTTGTTGGCAAACAGGTCCTTTAGAAAAGTCACACAAGTGTGAGGCAACATTTGAAGTTACTTCCAGCTGTGAACTCCCAAAGGAGGGAACCATGATCAGAGACTTCATATAGTTTGTGATGATGTGAGCTGCCAGATGCTTGTGAGTAGGAGCTTGTCTGCTGTGTGTCCTCTGAGGCCCAACAAAGGGTTAAGGGACACAAAGCGGGTCACCGTCCTTGGAAACTGAAGACACATCCACTGACTCCTCATCGTCTCATCTTCACTGCACACCTGCAGTATACTTACTACCAACTGGTCCACTGGAGTTGCAAGATGAGATTTCAAAATGCAGCCTCAGAAGGATGGCAGATCTTGGTCTGCATTGATAGTTTTATGCTGATAAGAAAATAGACTAACAATGGCCCGGAGACTAGCAAAGCATGACTGATTTCCCTCCCTTTTATACGGGCAGTGACAGATTAGCCTCCTTGGTATCAGGGCCCACCACAACAGAAGAAGCAGGCGTGTTTTTGCAGCTGCTTTGTCACTGTGCATGGGAGGTAACAACAGCAGAGTAATACACGCACTGCTGCAAGAGGGAAGGGGAAAAAAACAAGAAAATATTGAAAACAGAATGGCACAGGGCAGTGCCCACCTTGGAAGCTTTGCATCCTACGCAGATGGTTGCGTTGTCCATATTGCTGGCCACCTTTGGGAAGTGATGGCGGCTGGAGGAAGGGCAAGTGGACTTGTGCAGTCCATGTCCCTGTGCTGACACTGATTTAGATATGACGGTATCCTTTATTCACTTCTCCTCCTACCACTGCTCCTATCGCTTAGTCAACTGGGAGGTTAGGAGAAGGAAGGATATCAGTGAAGGGGTTGTGTGTGTTTTTATGCCAAAGGTGGTATTGATATACAGTGCATGAATGAACTACAGGTGCTAGAAACATTACTCAAAAAAACTATGGAAACATTACTCAAAAAAACTGAAGAGAAGGAGGAGGAAGCACACAGATGCTTAAGCCCTGGAATCCCAAGGAACCGACAAGAATATCCATCATTCAAAAGGAAAGTGTTAGATTCCACTGCAAAATATTCAGTGGCTATTTCCTTGCAGTGACAGGCAGAGTAATTAAAATCTATTGCCTAATTAATCTAAAAATTAATAACTTGTTACAACTATTCCATTCCTGGAGTCAAAGCTAATTAACCTTTATACGGAGAAATAAACTGGAAACCACAGAGTACCAATTATTAAACATTTTACTAATTTGCAACAAAAGCCACCTCATAATAGACTTCATTTTGCAGACTGATTAAACTTGGAAGGAAAGCTTGCACAGAATTGTATTCACTTGGGGCATCTCATTATTTCCCTATTAGATTTTTTTCCCCTCCCCAGCCCACTATCAATTTACAATACACTCTAGATTTGGTGAATGAATTTGGTTACCTAAGTGGTAAAAATTTACGATTATTTTGTCAATTGGACTTCGTCTATTTTGACTAGTGTGAGCAAAAATAGGTGTTCAGTGCATTATGTATTCTGCTCTTCTTCCAAGGAACTCAGGGCAGCACAGATGGTTCCCCTCTCCTCCATTTAATTCTCACAACAGCCCTGTGAGGTAGCTCGGGGTGAGAAAAAATGTATGAAACCAAGGTTGTCTGTAAATGTCATGGCAGGTGGGGGTCTGAACCTGGGTCTCCCTGGTCCCAGCCCAACCATTCAAATGGCATTGAATACGAGCGGGACCAAAGGAAATTTATAGCAGGGGACTTGGACACAGGGCTGATTTTTCCTTGAGATAATTCTGATCCCTGCCTTTCAGTGGAGAAACGGCAGTGGTGTAGTGTACACACTTAGTATAAAGGAACCTCATTTTAGCTTCTTTCACAGCTTCACCGTGTCCATAAACAGACACCAATCATACAGAGCCCTTAAAAGGTGCAATTCTTTAAAAGGTTCCAATCTGCTTCTGCTGTTTCTGCTGCTTGGACACTAATCTGGGAGAACTGGGTTTGATTCCCCACTCCTCCACTTGCAGCTGCTGGTGTGACCTTGGGTCATTCACAACTTCTTTCAGAGCTGTTCTCTCAAGAGCAGTTCTCAGCCCCACCTATCTCACAGGGTGTCTGTTGTGGGGAGGAGAAAGGAAAGGACTTTGTAAGCCTCTCTGAGACTCTTTTGGGTAGTGAAGGGCGGGGTATAAATCCAATCTCCTCCTCCTTCTCCTTCAAAAACCCTTTATTTAAGAAATAAGAACATCATGATCTCCTTCTCCGTGAGAACTAAGCAGCAGGCAAATAAATTAACACAGAAACATGGTACACACTGGCTGCTAAAAGGTGCTCCAGCATCGTCCCAAACCTTGGGTTAGTTGGGCGGGGGTTATTCAGTCCTGTGTATTCAAGCCACTGTTTCTATCTACAGCCCCTAAAAGTCCATTTTGGGGCTGCGCTGTGAGTCATTACAAGGGCATCAGAGCACAACTAGACTGTGCTGGGTACTTATTTCTCTGACTATTGTCTCTAAGATTAACTGTGCTGGTCAGGGACACACTAGCTAAATGAACCACACGCAAGCACCAAGCCAGCAGGTGGCAGATCTGTCATAGCTGGGACCAGAAGTGCTGCTCAGTAGCAGATCCTGCACACGCTGCAGGGCTGCCATCGAGGAAGGTGCTGTTAGGTAGCTGCTGAGGCGCCACAGCTTTGGGAGGGCCCTCCATTGTGAAGCAGCAGTGACTGCAGCCTGCCCTTTGCTCTGGGTGTGGCAGTGGCATCATGCTCCCCAGCCCTAGCACTGGGCCAGCTCACCCCCTTTCTATCATTGGCACACATGCCCCTCCTCTGCTGGACAGTGGATGCTGCCTGTGGCTGTCTACTGTTCGTTCCCAGGCCTGAGAAGAGAGCAGCAGTGGCAGAAGCAGCAGCTGCCAATCAGAGCGAGAGGGCAGGCAAGCAAGTGGCAGCTGCTGATTCTAGTGATGGCAACTCTTCAGCCTCAATGAGCAATCGAGAAACAGGAACTATCAGGACCAGCAGCACTATTCACTTACCTGCCCCTCCCTCTCTGTGTCACAACCATGCCTGGTCAGCATCATTTTGTTGATGGCGCCCAAAACCTGGAGCCATCACTGAAAACTTGTGACCCGCAAAGTTATGCACAGCCATACATCAGGGTCTGACCAGTTCTTGACAATGGCCATGTTTTGCAGAAGGCAGGTAGGTAGCAAGGTAGGTAGCAAGAAATCAGGAGTTTCTTTTAAAGCTTTAAGTCGGCCACTATATCCAGCTGATGGGCTGTATTTAGCTTGCCACGTCACAGAAGGTTGAGTCCTGCCCTTGGATGAATATATCCTTGATTGTCAGGTGTCCAGTACAATTGAATATCAAAGATCTTCTAGGAAACGAGGTCAAAGGTGAGAACCCAACAATTTTGCTATGGGAATGGAAGGATTAGGGTTAGACCTCCTGGGTTGAAACAAATATAGTAGAAGAGTTTAAAGTAGTTTGATGTCCAGATAACCAAGTTCTAATGAATTTTCAGCTCCACAGAATCTCTTCTGGAGAAAATATATCAACTACATGATGTGCTTGGCCATGACTCATACTGAACATTGCATATGCAGGCCCACAATGGGGCAAAAAGTGCCCTTGGCTTGGGAACACAATGGGGGAGGCCCCTCTCCTCCAACACTGTGGTGCCTGGGTAAGTTCCCCACAGCTGCTATATTGCTGCAAGGAAGGCGCACTGGTTAGGAGAACCCAACCAAATATATTGTGTTGTTCGGCCCAAAGTAGCAGCAAAAGGGCTGTCTTTTCTATGCATTCAAATTAAGAAAAGTCATTGAACTTTCTTTAAACATCTGTCATTTTCTCACTATGACTTTCTCGGTGAGTCTTGGGAGTGAGTGGAGCAACATTTTGAATCTTTCATTTGTGGTGTTAATAAATTTATGCTGCTCTTTGCTACTGGAATTACTTTTCTTGGAAAATGTCCATGGCAGTTTAAGAAATAGCTCTGGGATGTATTACACAGAAGAGTTCCATACCCAATGGCAGTATATATCTCAGGTATAAAAACTATTAGAATAGATCTCACTTTTGATACTGATTCCAAGGGGCATTAAAACAAGGCAAGAAGCTATTGTAGCTGCTCTGTTAGCTAGAAAGTATAGAACAAATATACATCAAAATCATCCAAATTATGCTTTCAAAAACACATCTCAAAATACTGTTAAGTTCTTTTAAAAGACAGTTATAGTTAGGATTAACAGTAAACTGGGAATTCTCATAACTATAATGGGGATTCTTTTTCTCAGGGATATCTCAGATTGACATGAAATCCTTGAAATGTCATGAGGCTGTTTTTTATAATGACGTAATTTTAATAATTAATCAGTTTCTCTCTACTGCAATGTGGTATGAAATATGCACATTTTTGCTATGAAAGAAGCAACTGAGAACAGCCAGCTTTCTTCAGTTTAATGGGTTCATTGTTCAAACAGATCAAGAGAGAGTAGGGAAAAGGATTTATATGGACTAAAATGAGAGACTGTTAATCAAAATTGGGGAATGGATGGCGTTTTTGGAAATCCCCAAAGTTCAGTGTAGAAATCACCAATCACAAGGCAAACACGGAATCAGTCTTTTAACTTGTTTTGGCAGCAGCAGAAACATAATGCTCAGCTAATAAGGTATCATATGCATTATTAAAACTGCCAGTGTTTGATCAAATGCATTGCAGTTTATTTTCTGAATAATTCTGCCCTGTTAAATTTTTTTGCATGTGCTTATTCAGCTTCCTGATACTCCTCCATTTCTGATCCATCAGAATTAAATGGTAACTTCAGCTTTCTGATCCTCTTCAATTTTTGATGCATTAGAATTAAACGAGAACTCTAATGCATCAAAAATGAGAAATTACAAATGAAATCTACCATCAAAATTTGAGATTTTGAATCTGTTAATCAGATCCCAAGATTTTGTGAGACCTTACTTTATGTCAGCATACAAAGACACCCTGAGCCAGTAAGAGCTAAAACAGATTGATTGGCCTTAATAATTCCAGAGTGTAGCTATGTTTAGCGCGTTGCACTAAAAACAAACAAAAGTCTTGAGGCACCTGGACCTTAAAGACTAACACGATTTTACTTCTACATAAGGATTCTAGTCCATTAGTTGTGATCTTTCCGGGTGCCACAAGAATCCTTCTTGATAAGTTATCTGTGCAGATAGAGTGTGCTAGGTAGGTGAGAAAGCAACTGAAGGATCAAGTATGGAGTCTATGAAATGGATTGGTGGGCAGTAGAGATCCTTGCATCCAGTATCATACACATAGCCTGCTGCTTGGTATAACAATCTTTGGGTGCGTTCAGACGCGGTGTTTCAGCCGGCATAAACTGTACCGGTTGGAACCGGTGCAGTTTATGCCGGCTGAAACGCGATCACACTTTCCTCCATTTTGCGGATCCCATCGCTGTATGCCCGCTCACACGCTGCGGGCGTCGACTTTTTTTTTAACTCAGTTTGAGCATGCACATAGGCAGCCATTCACAGAATGGCGATCTTTGCACATGCTCAAAACACCCCATATTACATTTAAACTTTAAAGGTAAGGACTTACCTTTAAAGTTTAAAGACCAAACTGGCCTCCCTGAAGTCCCGGACTCCTCCAAAACGCTACACTAACGGAAGTGGCTAGACACCGGTGGAAAGCGATCAGACGGAGGGGTACAGCGATTGCAACCGTTGTACTCAGGACACCACCACTTGGGGACCTAGTGTCAGAGTACAACGGTTTAAAGGCCTTTACAATGGTTAGGGACGGGAGGCAGATGTTCGCCGTGTGAACGCCAGTAAGTACACCGGTTGGAACCGTCACCTATACCGTTGTAAAGCCCCTGTCTGAACGCACCCTTTGAGTGGAAAACCTCTATAGACATATTTTCTTTCCTAAGGCTCTAGGGCTGCAAAGAACTCTAGGGTCTGCTAATGGCAATGAAGAGTTTGAGCAGACATACTGTATGATACTCATGGACATTTCATTCCCCCACAGAAGACAATGGTGTCAGTAATAGTGAAGGAATGTTAGGGATTTCATTCACAGTTACATCTGCTTCCTGTATTTGCTTTGTAGAAACCATCTGATTTATAGAGAGCATTTTAGCAGCAGCCAACCTGGTAGTGACTTTGGCTTTAAATCAGAGGGCCAGGCATCACAGCAGACAAACAGGAAGCACATCTTCAGTTATCACGAACTGTGTGAATGTGCACAACTGATTTCGTTGACACATCACCTTCACTCCCTGTCAGGCTTCCAAGCAGAAGGATAGAAGGCTTTAAGCTGAGGCCAGTCTAGCAAGTCTCCATCACCTGCCTCTCCCGGCAGATTGCTCAAGAGAGCAAAGGTTCTATGATAAGCATCTTAAGACTACTAGGGGAGAACAGGGTATTGTTGTTGTTCAGTCGCACAGTCGAGTCCGACTCTTCGCGACCCCATGGACTAGATCACGCCAGGCCCTCCTGTCTTCCGCTGTCCTCTGAAGTTTGCTCAGTTTCATGTTCGTTGCCTCGATGACACTGTCCAACCATCTCATCCTTTGCCGTCCCCATCTTCTTTGACCTTCAATCTTTCCCAGCATCAGGGTCTTCTCCAGTGAGTGCTCCCTTCTCATTTGGTGGCCAAAGTATTTGAGCTTCAGTTTCATTATCTGGCCTTCCAGGGAACAGTCAGGGTTGATTTCTTTGAGGATTGACTGATTTGTTCTTCTTGCAGTCCAAGGGACTCTCAAGAGTCTTCTCCAGCACCATAGTTCAAAAGAATCTATTCTTCGGCGCTCGGCCTTCCTTATAGTCCAGCTCTCGCAGCCATACATGACTACTGGGAATACCATTGCTTTGACCATGCGGACTTTTGTTGGCAGGGTGATGTCTCTACTTTTTATCATGCTGTTTAGGTTCGCCATCGCTTTCCTCCCAAGGAGCAGGCGTCTTTTAATTTCATGGCTGCAGTCACAGTCTGCGGTGATCTGGGATCCCAGGAACGTGAAGTCTGTCACTACTTCCACAGCTTCCCCTTCTATTTGCCAAGGAGTGATGGGGCCGGATGCCATGATCTTAGTTTTTTTGATGTTGAGCTTCAAGCCCACTTTTGCGCTCTCCTCTTTTACTCTGAGCAAGAGGCTCTTTAGATCCTCTTCACTTTCAGCCATTAGAGTGGTATCATCTGCATATCTGAGGTTGTTGATCTTTTCCCCAGCAATCTTAATTCCCGCTTGTGATTCATCCAGGCCAGCATTTCGCATGATGTACTCTGCATATATATTAAATAAGCAAGGTGACAGTATACATCCTTGTCGTACTCCTTTTCCTATGCTGAACCAATCAGTTGTTCCGTATCCGGTTCTAACTGTCGCTTCTTGGCCCTTATACAGGTTTCTCAAGAGACATGTGAGGTGGTCTGGTACTCCCATCTCTTTAAGGACCTGCCATAGTTTGTTGTGATCCACACAGTCAAAGGCTTTAGCATAGTCAATGAAGCAGAAGTAGATATTTTTCTGGTACTCTCTTGCTTTCTCCATAATCCAGCGAATGTTGGCAATATGATCTCTCGTTCCTCTACCTCTTCGAAACCCAGCTTGTACTTCTGGTAGTTCTCTATCCACGTACTGTTGAAGCCTAGCTTGTAGGATCTTGAGCATGACCTTGCTAGCGTGTGATATGAGTGCAATTGTGCGATAGTTTGAACATTCCTTGGCATTGCCCTTCTTTGGGATTGGAATGTATACTGATCTTTTCCAATCCTGTGGCCACTGTTGCGTTTTCCAAATTTGCTGGCAAATGGAGTGCAGAACTTTAACAGCATCCTCTTCTAAGACTTTGAATAGCTCAGCTGGGATACCATCACCTCCACTAGCTTTGTTGTTAGTAATGCTTTCTAAGGCCCATTTAACTTCACATTCCAGGATGTCTGGCTCGAGGTCAGTGATTATACCGTCGTGGTTGTCAAGGACATCGAGGTCTTTCTTGTATAGTTCTTCTGTGTATTCTTGCCATCTTTTCCTAATCTCTTCTGCTTCTGTTAGGTCCCTACCGTTTTTGTCCTTTATCATGGCCAGCTTTGCATGGAACGCTCCCTTGATTTCTCCAATTTTCTTGAAGAGATCTCTAGTCCTTCCCATTCTATTGTTTTCTTCTATTACTTTGCACTGTTCATTCAGGAAGGCCTCCTTATCTCTCCTTGCTGTTCTCTGGAAATCTGCGTTCAGTTGGGTAAATCTTTCCTTTTCGCCTTTGCCTTTCGCTTTCCTTCTTTCCTCTGCTATTTGTAAAGCCTCATCAGAAAGCCATTTTGCTTTCTTGCATTTCTTTTTCTTTGGTATGGTGGTGATTGCTGCCTCCTGTACGATGTCACGAACCTCTGTCCATAGTTCTTCAGGCACTCTATCTATCAAATCCAGACCCTTGAATCTATTCTTCACCTCTACTGTATATTCATCAGGGATGTGATCTAGGTCAAACCTGAATGGCCTCATGGTTTTCCCGATTTTCTTCAGTTTAAGTCTGAATTTTGCAATGAGTAGCTCATGATCTGAACCACAGTCAGCTCCAGGTCTTGTTTTTACTGACTGGATAGAGCTTCTCCATCTTTGACTGCAAATTATATAGTCAATCTGATTTCGGTGTTGCCCATCTGGTGATGTCCATGTGTAGAGTCGCCTCTTAGGTTGTTGGAAAAGGGTGTTCGCTATGACCAGTGTGTTCTCTTGACAAAACTCTGTTAACCTTTGCCCTGCTTCATTTTGCTTTCCAAGGCCAAACTTGTCTGTTATTCCGGTTACCTTTTGACTTCCTACTTTAGCATTCCAGTCCCTTATGATGATGAGGACATCATTTTTTGGTGTTAGTTCTAGGAGGTGTTGTAGGTCTTCATAGAACCGGTCTACTTCAGCCTCTTCTGCATCAGTGGTTGGGGCATAGACTTGGATTACTGTGATGTTGAATGGTTTACCTTGGAATCGGACAGAAATCATTCTGTCATTTTTGAGATTGTATCCCAGTACTGACTTTTGCACTCTCTTGTTGACTATAAAGGCCACACCATTTTTTCTACGAGATTCCTGGCCACAGTAGTAGATATAATGGTCTTCTGAGTTAAATTCGCCCATTCCTGTCCACTTTAGTTCACTGATTCCTAAAATATCGATGTTCAGTCTTGCCATCTCATTTTTGACCACGTCAAGCTTACCTTGATTCATAGATCTTACATTCCAGGTTCCTATTATGTGACTACATAAAATTATGTGACTACATAAAATTACTCTATTTAATCATCAAGTAGGTAGCTTGTGCCAATCATGTGCAACAAAACTTGGAAACTTCCAGCTATACAGTATATACATTAACCACCTGAAAACAGATTTCACACTGATTCATTCATTACAACTTGTGCCAATCATGTGCAACAAAACTTGGTCAATCAATTATGAGGGTATTTACATATCTGGGAAACTTCCAGCTATACAGTATATACATTAACCACCTGAAAACAGATTTCACACTGATTCATTCATTACAACTCTAAACAGCAGCTGCTAAATCAGGAATAGGGGTATGTACACCCCCGCCCCCCAGTATTTTTAAGGTTCTGGTATACCGAACACTAAAAAGATTGGTATTTCCCAATATTCCCAAATCCTAATACCAGTATGGTATTTGGATTCGGTAACTATTCAGGCTTGCCAAATTTCTTCGGCTCCATTATACCCTATGGGGACCATTATAGTCAACGGTTCCCATAGGGTATAGTAGAGAATTGATCTGGAGGTATCTGGAGCTCTGGGGTAGCTGTTTTTTAGAAAGACAGGCACCATAACTGCTGGTGCCTCTCCTCAAAAAACCCTCCAAGTTTCAAAAAGATTGGACCAGGGTGTCCAATTCCATAGGCTCCAGAAGAAGGTGCCCCCATCTTCCATTGTTTCCAATGGATAGGAAAAGGGAACATGGTCCTTTTAAATGCCTTCTCCAATCCTGAGTATTTTCAGGATTTTTCAGGCTTGGCTATATCAAATAGCTGGTTAAATACCCTGGCTGATATCTGGCTGAAAAAAATACCCCCAAAATATTATTTATTTATTTATTTATCAGATTTATACTCCGCCCTCCCAGCTGAAGCTGGCTCAGGGTAAGGTATTTTTTTGAGAGGGGGGAGTGGCTTGGATAAACCAAACACACACCCCTAATCAGGACACTGTACCAAAAGTAGCAGCTTTGGTGCACAATACTGTAGCAGCTAGCATCAACAAATATGACATTTTCAGTACTTTTACATATTCAGGTTCCAAAATATTGTGTGGGATATCATTAGCCCATACGATTCTTGAAATATCTGTTTTATATGCAATTCACTCTTGATTTTCATTAAGTGAATAATGATATGCCTATATATGGCTGTACATTCCATATGCTTACACAAGGTAACTATTCTTAAACTTGGTACAAAATGAAGATTAAGATCACAGGGAGAGGCCCCTGCTGATGGCCCATCATTCACAGAAGCTTGTTTGCTGATACACGAGAGAGGGCCTTTTCAGTAGCAACACCACGTTTATGGAACAACCTCCCCAGGGAAGTTTTCCCGGCCCCCTCACTTTCAATATTTAGGAAGCAGTTGACGGTGGTTTTATTTAGTATTGTCTTTGGCTAAGTTTAGTAGCAGTCCTGAACCGTAATTTTAAAAATTTGGTTTTATGTTTTTAATGTATTTTATCCAATGTGCTTTATTCATGGTCTAAGACTCCTTGACCTTTTGTAAAAAAGAAAGGCACCTAATGATTGTTTAAAATAAAAATAGATAAAATAAGACGCATTCCAAGTATGACTGTTCGTTTCCATGGGGGGGGGGGTGGCAGCAGGGGTGAAGGAATTTAGCACTTAGATGAAACTAACAGCTACCCTATTTACAAAGGTAATTGTCTTTTCAGTTATAAAACTTGACCACTACCCCCATTTTACAACTTGAACAGGGCCATCCCAGCGAAGGTCAATTAGTCCATTTCCCTTGCTTTAGACTGCTCCAAAACTGCTCCCCTTTGTGTAACTCTCCTGGCATGTGGGCTTGTGTGTGCAGACTTCTCCAGCTAGTGTCAGTGGGTGCTGCTGTTCGACCTGGGATCTGAAACATCAGATCAGCCAGGTGTGAGTCCGGCAATAGATCACATTGGCTCTCAATGAGTTCAGCATAAGGTTATTTATATCAAACTGTCATGGTTCCATTGTCTGCTAGGGCCTCCAAGTGTTTTAGTGCCAGCTAGCATACATCTGAACACCTGAGGGAGTGACTTGAGAATCTTTTTTTTTTTAATTTCATGCTCAGTCAAGTTTAAAAGTCGTTAACAAGAACGCTCTCACTGGAAACATCAAGTTCTGGGTTTTGGGGGCAGGGGTGGGAAGGTTTCCTCAACTTAACCTGCACATAGTCTCACAGAAGTGATCTTTGTGTGTTGAAACAAAGAACTATGCTTTCAGCTTTCCTACAACAACAACTACCAAACAACTTGCAAAATCATAGGGTCATTAATTTTTCAAATGAGGTTAAGTTATAGTTCTTTTAGAACACATGGCACATGTTGTGGTTCTTTTAGAACACTCTGCACACATCCTATCTGGACAGTATGCTATTTAAAGGTCAAATCCTCAGTTGTCACAGACAGGAACATAAAATGTTGATATAAATTACATATTTATTGGTCCCTTATTTAATGGGCCAATTTGCTTCCAGTTCTAAGGGGCAGAGGTGTAGGTATACACTGAATGAGCACTGTCTAGCACAGGCCCAGACATGTCCTGTCACAAGCACAGACTTGTTTTGCCCAACAATAAATGTGTGTAATTCTAGAACCGTGTCTAAGGCAGATCTCTGGCCACATGTCAATTTCACACGCAAGTTTCTTATGAAAACACAGTCAAGTCTCTTGTAAAGGTTCTTCAGTTTGGAGTTTGCAGTCTGGAATCCCAGCTACTGTCTTGCCATGGACTTTCTGCACCCGGCCTACCAGCCTATATTACTAAGAGTAAACATGAGATGCTAAAACCAAAATTTTGATTAGTTTCTTTCACCACAGTTCTACTATTTGAGCTTTGTTAATATATCTAAATTGTTCAATTACGTGATTTGGATATAGGGAGATTGTACTTTACCTTATCTGTCCTATTGGAGCGCTCCCAGTGTTAAAGCGTTGGCATTTTCAGCCAAGTTAATACAAATCCTTGGGAAAGTAAGTGGTTAGAGGTCAGAATCTGGCAGAATAATTACTTGTTATCCCAAATTAACTTATATTCATTATTGGGATTACTCCTATCAATTGGGCTATCTATTATGGGTTATTTTGAAGGGCTTTTTGTTCAGTGCCCCTCTTTAAAGGGAATGCATTAGGGTTTATTCGTGCTAAAACAGATCATGTTCCTCCTGCAATTTCTGCAGTTAGAGAATTATGGGGTAGAATGTCACAACAACATCAGTTTGACCCGTTTTCACGCTCTAAATTAACATTATGGGCCAATCCAGATTTAAACATTAGAAAGATATTTTTTTTAAAATGGAGGGCTTGGACAGATAGGGGGATTTTTTACTTTGGAACAATTAATAGATTATGAACACACATTTTTGTAATTTGTTTTTGCAGTTTTCTCAGCTTAGGTCTAGATATGACCGGTCAACCTCTGTTGAATAGCGGTATTTATCCACTGGTATCTAAATATGGCCCAGTACCACTAAGTATTTCAGAATCTCCATTACTCTTGGAAAGTCTCACTGAATTAATGCAGAAAATGAAACCTACACTATTTGTTTACAAATATTTGATGCTGATTAATAAATATGGCATGCAAAGTTGCACAAATGAATGGAATGAGCTAGATTGTTCTATTTTGCCAAAGCGATGGGCTATGACCCTAAATTTTATACCTGTTGTTTCTATGGACCTTAAGCTGTGACTTGTTCTGCAAAAAATATGTTTAGGATATACTGGGCAACATAGCAACTTTTTAGTAGAGGATTAAGTAAAGTGTCTAACTGTTGGTGCTGTCACTTACAAAACACATCTCTCAGATGCTCTAGGCCTGTTCAGTTATTTAGTCTTTTGGGAGGAACTAATTATATTAATTTTGTATTACAATATTCATTGATCTCTGAGGATGCTTATGTACTGTTAAACTACTTGCCTGTCTACTGCAAATTAACTGATGGTCAACACCAACGGACCCTCCCTGCCCTTACTGTTGCCAAGACTTATATTAGAAGGAGAAGAAGAAATTGGATTTATACCCCGCCCTTCACTACCCAAAGGAGTCTCAGAGCAGCTTACAAACTCCTTTTCCTTCCCCTCCACACAACAGACACCCTGTGAGGTAGGTGGGGCTGAGAGAACTCTGACAGAAACTGCTCTTTTTCAAGAACAGCTGTGCCAGAATAATGGCTTGTCCAAGGTAATCCAACCAGGTGCAAGTGGAGGAGTGGGGAATCAAATCCGGTTCTCCCAGATTAGAGTCTGCGCACTTAACCACTACACCAAACTGGCTCTCTGGAGAGTTAAATGCCCATCGCCAGTAATCTAATTGGACTGAGAACATTACAGCTTTATCATACAGATGATAACGACCCATGGACATATTTTTAGATACCTTTTATAGATGCTTATCTGTCACCACCACTGTTGTTATGTTCTCTTACATTTTTTTTCCTTTCTGTTTGGAGTAATTAAAAGAAAAGTAAAAAAAGGCTCCTTCCCAGCTCACATGCTGCAAGCACCTTGTGTCTGATTCCCTGACAGGCTTCTTCTTTCGCTCCAGGTGGTGGTGACAAAAGAAGCGTGGGGGGGGGGGGGGGAGTAGGAAAGAGGGAACAGCAGGAAGGCAAAGGGGAAAAACAGCCACACACACAAAACACACACACAGGCACACTCAGGGAAGAACCCAAGAAGGACCCTGGAAAAATGACTCTCCTGCACCCTAACCCTAATAGACTGTGTGGGTCTTCTGAGCCATGGGGCTTCTTCTTTTGCTTCACTATGGAGCCTAGGTGATCTGACTTACCCAGAGTGAAGGGAGGATTCCAAATTTTAGTGGCTGGAATTTCTCTCTCTCTCTCTCTCTCTCTCTCTCTCTCTCTCTGTGTGTGTGTGTGTGTGTGTGTGTGCGCACACATGTGCTCCTCCCTGTGTTCTTCTTGGCTGGGGTTAGCCAACGTTATACATATTTCTAGCTCCCCCCACTCAAGCACAGAATCTCAAAACTATCATTACTTGCTCCTACCAACTATTTTTTAAACTTGAAAAAAATGCATCCATTTTTTACTTTTCAGGAGAAAAGCAGTAGCGGAAGAGTAGGAAGTGGGGGGGATTAGTGGTAGGGGGGAAATGGAGGAGGAGGAGAATACAGAAGAAAATGGAAGAGGGGACATTTCCCCATCAGTTTCTTATGGGTCCTTGCTTGTACCACCAAATAAGAGGTAGCCAATGGTGGTAGGTTGCCACCTCATGCCCTGGCTTGTGACTTTCTGGCTGGCTGATACAGGAAGCAAAAGCTGGGCTACATGGAATTTGATCTGATCCTGCCAAAAAACTCTGGTCCAAAAAGTTTTATCCACAGGAAGTTACTGTTCTCCTTTCCACTTCCCAGGTCATAACCCCTGAAGTCTGGAAATGAATGCCCACAAAACCTTGCCACTGAATGCTGCCACTAGACTCTGCAGCAGTCAGTCACATCCCCACATCTGAAAACGTGTAGAATACAAAACAACATTATGAGGGGAAAAGCCATCAAAAGCTTCTTCCCACTTCTTCCTAGAACCTTTTGGTCCTGCTGAGACCTCAATTCATACATTAAGTTTGAGCTTAAGAATCTCCAGCAATATTTTAAATATTTTAAATATTTGTGCAGTTTCTTTTTATGGAATTTGGAATATTTTGAATTTATATATGTACATATTTCCACAAGACTCTGAATATGTATGTTTGCCTTGTTCTAGAAAGATTTTCTCCCACCACAAAACAGAATTTGTGACTGAACAGCCAAACCCTAAACTATTGAGGTATAAAGACCACCTCAATGAAGTGAAAAGCTGCATTTCCAACTCTTCCCCACCTCACTTACCAGAGATGAATGAGCTCACAGCAACAAAGCTTATCAATATGTAGCAGCCAGCCAACAAGAGGTGCGGCATAATTATCTTTGCAAGAATACTTTCTAAGACTCATGCATCACTAAAACCGACAAAGGTAATTCCTCCTTCCCTGCGGGTTAGTTACATTAAATGGATTTAAAATGTTTATCTGGGAAACAATCGATTTGTATCATATCTATAATAATCTCAGAGGTTCTAAGTAATATATAATTTCTTAGCAAATAAGAGAAGCAGGATCAGCTCTCTCGGTCTATGTCCTTCCCTAAGTAGTCTTAGGAAAAATGAGTAATGCCAAGACCAGCTATCATGTGTCCAATAAAAGAAAATTTGTAAGAAATAATCAGAGAGGCATTAGAAATGACAGCCACAGGAGAGAGACATGGGAACTCACACTACAGATACCTTGCGGCGTGGGCTGGTTCACGTTCTTAGTTATTTTTGGTGCCTGTTTCTTAGTTGAAGAAGATCCTATAATAGTAGCTTTACATATTAAGGCGATCCCTGAGAAAACAAGTACAATTTGAAAGAATTGTGGTTCATTAATCTATGCTTACAGGGTTCTCAGAATGAATTGGTTCCATGCAGACTTTCACGTTAAACAGTTCTTGCAGGAAAGAAATTCTCAGCAAGGTAAGCACTAGAAAGAATGGCCAATGCGAGGTTGATACCAGGTAACTTTGGGCAAAAGTATTTTTTTCTTCCTGTCACCTAGTAAATTCCTTAATGTAATCCTTCGTTGCCTCTTCTTCCATAGATGTGATTTCTGAGCTGATTCAAACAAGCAGGAAAAACATGCGTCAAAGTACCCCCTTATTCTCCTGCCACAAACCAATAAGCATATTCCCTTAGAGCCAGTAATTATAGTGAATGGAGGTGCGGAGAAGAAATCTGAAGCTCTATACTCAAAGAAACTCCCGCTTGAGGCTACCCCGAATTGACAACCATCAAATGCTCATATTAAAATATTATCATGGAATATCACAGGATGGAGCTGTAGAATGAAAGATCCTGCTGTTAAAACCTATATATCAAATTTTCATATCATTATGGTTCAGGAAACTTGGGCCAAAGAGAGCATTTGTCTACCTGGTTTTGTTGTTTTTGAAGTGAATGCTCAACCTAGCCTACATAAAGGTCGCCCAAAGGCCGGGTTAACCTGTTTAATTTCCTCAACGCTTAACTGTCTTAGCGTTTCTCAGATAGCTGCTAATCAGTACCCTGCCTGCCTGGGGCCAGGGAGGGCCTTGGCGAGGCTTCCTCGCACTCCTGTCGGCCTTGCAGGGGGTGTGGCCTTATGACACACTTCCGGTGATGTCAGGGGGTGTGGCATATGCTAATGAGTTATGCTAATGAGTTCCCCAGCTCTTTTTCTACGAAACAACCCCTGACTATAATCAAACTCAGATGGGTGCCCTTCTGACTGAATGTGCACTCATGTAAAATCAGTGCCTACCCACAATCAGCTAGAAGGTGAGGGAGGAAGATTTCAGTGTAACATTTTCCTTAAGGTGCTACTATCTCAATTGCAGGGATTTATTTTGCACAAAAGCACTGATACATAATCCCCCACATATGATCTGAAGTGGTACAGTACTAAAAGAACTGTACCATGCAATTTTTTTCTGTTTTGGGACCAGCTGTTTCCTCACACCAGGGGTCAGATTTTATTTATTCATTCAGGAGATTTATAGGTCTCTAAGGACCGTTTTGAGGCAGCTAAGAAAGGAAAAAACAAACAGCAAAAGCATAACATAAAATAATAAAAACCAGCAATATAAAACTCCCACAAAGCATAAATAGCACAAAACAAAGTTTGAGTCCAGTGGCACCTTTAAGACCAGCAAAGTTTTATTCAAAATATAAGCTTTTGTGTGAAAGTACACTTCTTCAGATACACTGAAACAGAATTTCCTCAACCATTACATATAGGAAGGGGGGGAAGAGTTGCCACAAAGGGCCAATTAGAGTCAAGATAGAGACAGAAACAAAAATGGAAATTACCAGTCCTTACATATAGGTAGAGGGTGAGCAGCAAATTATCATGCAGCATAATGAAGATGTTTTAAAAATTCAAGGACCAAACAGGAATAACAAGCTTAGTTTATATGGTTACCATTTGTTTGGGTTCAATTCTGGGGGGAAACGAGTGAAGGAAATAAATATGTCAAAACTGGAGATTGATGTATCCTTAATTGTAATTAATTGAGACCCTGCTTGCACACAGAAGCTTATACCTTGAATAAAATGTTCTTGGTCTTAAAGGTGCCACTGGATTCAAACTTCGTTCTGCTGCTTCAGACAAACATGTCTACCCACCTGAATCTATCAGCATAAAACAGTAACACATCACTCCAGAAGTTAAAGGCAGCACTAATTAAACAGTGATAATAATAATAATTAAAAAACCCAAATTGGTTGTCATGACCCCAGCGGGTTGCCACCTTCTGCTGCCACCACCCTGGACTTAGGTCCCTTGAGAAGGCCCAGGGTACCTTCCCAATCCCCTTCAAATTGCCCCTTTGTAGCCGAGAAACATAAGCGTGATGACCAGGTAGAGAAACAATTAAACAAAAAGGGTTTATTATTACAGTGCTGGGCAGGGGAAAAACAAGACAAGACAAGGTGCTTTAAAATACATAACAGTGTGTCAGCAAGCTGCCAAAGTGTTACTTTCCTTTTCAGATGCGCATACATCTATCTCCACAAATGCGCATACCTTTCCCCATAGTTAAGAGAAGAAGAGAAGAAAAGAGATTGGATTTATACCCCGCCCTTCACTTGGAGTCTCAGAGCGGCTTACAAACTCCTTTCCCTTCCCCTCCCCACAACAGACAGCCTGTGAGGTGGGTGGGGCTGAGAGAGCTCTGACACAAACTGCTCGTTCAGGAACAGCTGTGCCAGAGCTTGTGACTGACCCAAGGTCACATCAGCAGGTGCAACTGGAGGAGTGGGGAATTACCCGATTCTCCCAGATTAGAGTCCGCACACTTAACCACTATACCAAACTAATTGTAGTTCACTTGCAAACTGCACTGCGTATCTCTCAAGGCCGCTGGAGGAGTCGCTTAGATCATTGCTTTGGCTTTAGGCAGGCAGAGTCGTGGGAAGCTTGTACCTGTTTTGCTTTGGGTAGCAGTTAGTTCCCAGGCCTAAGGGCGCGCGGGGGAACCATAGTAATTGGGCAATGCTTGTTTGAATGTACTATAACCATTTTGTGCCTAGTCAATCCCTCATTCCTAACAGTGTTCCTGTCCATGCATCTTCAGCTTCAATAAAGTAAAACCTTTCCAGAAAGTGTGTGCTTCCATTGTCGCTGTGGGTCCTGACAAACTGTTAGGAATCCCTTCGTTCCCTATCTCAGCGCATCTATCTACACTGATATGAGCGATGGAGAGGGGAAGCCTTTCCCGCTGAACCCTGAGGAGGAGGAAGAGCCAGAGGAAGACCTCGAGGAAGATCCCCCGGTGACCACGGTCTCGGTGCCGGTGACTACACAACCACCGGTGTCCATGGCAGTGTGTGTGTGTGGGGGGGCGTTCCTAAATTCCCCTCCGGCCACCAGCTCCTGACTCCCCAGGGGCCAAGGTATTGACCTGGGCAAAGCAGCCGATCCAGTGCGAGCTGGAGCCAGTTCTACCCTGAACCGACGCGAGAGACCTACTCGCACCTGGGAGGACCCCTACGGGAGAGCCTCTATGACAGAGGGCTGGCAGCGGTGCCGGGGGTACCTCCATTGGGAGCCCAATTTGAGCGGATTGCTCCAACGTGGGTGACGGAACGATCGAAGCCCCGGAGTGGTCGGGTGTCCCCAGACGAAGGACTGACGGAGTGTGTAGAAGCAGCTGATAGAAATATCCAGCAACTGCAGAAGACCTTGGAGGATGTGATCCAGGCCATCCCCGATTTGGTCACCCGCACGATCGAGGAGGCTTTGGAGAGAAGGCCGGCTGCGCCAGTGGTGCCAGGACCCCAACCTGTACCTGGACCGGGGGGGCCTGTGCAGCCAGATGGAGCACCGGTCCCGAGACCTGCCGATGCCCCAGCACCGGTGCGAAGACCAGGCAGTCCACGGGGTCAGGTGACCCCACAACCAAAAGACTTGATCGAGGCCACATTCGATGGCAGCCCTGATAAACTCTCGTACTTTGTGGTGTGGGTGCAAAAATGCGTGGATCATTCCGGCCACCTCTTCCCGGATGACAGCAGCCGAGTCGACGTGGTGGCTGGCCGCCTCCGAGGAGCCACAGCCACTTGGTATGTAGGACTACACAATGTGAGGGGCCCTGAGCTCACGGACATGTTCGCTTTTATGTGGGCGCTGCGGGCTCAATTCGAAGATCGAAATGCAGGGCCAAGAGCGCGAGCGTACTTGTGCACGTTAAAGCAAGGGCGCAGAACGGTTCGAGAGTACTCGGCGGAGTTTAAGCTGCACGCGGCAAAACTATCTACTTGGCTGGACAACGTACTAGCAGAGATGTACCGGGTTGGATTGAACGCAGAAATCAGGGAGACGGTGCTGAGGTCGGTAGACCCGGTCTCCCTCATGGTCTGGATGCAAGAGGCGGAGAGTGCCGAGAATTGTCTACAAACCCTCCGCCTGGACATAGCAGCAGCAGGAGGAAAAGCAACTCCTACCCCGCCAAAGGCAAAACCACCTCGGCAACCGGACGTCACATGTGAGCAACGGATGCGTCAAGGTCTGTGCCTGAAATGTGGGGAAAGGGGCCATTTCGCCGCTGACTGTGGTCAACAAGTGCGCCGGGAGAAAGGAGACCCGGGTAAAGGCCGCCCAGCCACTCCCGTGAAGAAACCTATGGGCAAACCGAGATTTGCCAAGGCGCTACAAGCGTCCCCGGAAGAAAAATGAAGGAGACTCGAGCTGCGAGGAACCAGAGCCGGCGGGAAACGGATCAGTCCTGCTGTAGACGGCGCAGATCGGCAGGGCCCTCCTATAGAGGCGCCAAACGTGATGAGTGAACCCCCCTTCCTATTTTTCATGACTGTCTCGCTACTAAACCCGACCTTAGGGACTCACGTAAGAGCGAAGGCTCTCATTGACTTGGGGTGCGGGAGAGATCTGATAAGTCCCTCCGTGGTTGCGGGGCTGGAGGTGGGGGTGGTGAAGTTAAAAGACCCTCTGATTTTCACCCAAATGGATGGGTCCCCCATGAAAGATCCCTGCATATATGAAACTGTGCCGATTCGCATGGGGGCCGGGGATCACTGGGAATCCCAATGATACGTCGTTACCCCAGCAGCTCGTTTCCCTCTGGTGTTGGGAGCACCCTGGCTATACGGGCATGACCCTTATATACTTTGGGACGAGGGGAGGGTGCAATTCATCTCACCCCGATGCCAGAGCCACAGCTGGAAGGAGGCATGGGGCCCGAAACCTAGCCCTGACGTCCCCATGGCTCTTCTTGCCCAAGAAGAGTTGCGCTCCATTCCCCCCGAGTATCGGGACCTGGCCAGAGTGTTCGAGGAGGAGGAAGCAGATGAACTACCCCCCCACCAGCACTTGGACTGTAGCATCAAACTGGTGCCCGGGGCTAAGTTGCCTAAGGGGAGGATATATGCCATGGGGCCGGCTGAGAAAAAGAAACTGAGAAAGTTCATTGACAAGAACTTGGCGAGGGGTTTTATCCAGCTGGCCTCTTCCCCCTTTGCCACACCAGTGCTTTAAAAAAGATGGTGGTTTGAGACTCTGCACGGATTACCGGGGTTTGAATGCAGTGTCCGCCACCAATGCCTACCGATGCCATTGATCAAAGATTTGCTAGCGGAGGCAGGAAAGGGGAAAATCTTTTCGAAACTGGACTTACGAGACGCATACTTTCATGTGCGCATAAAAGAGGGCGCTGAGCCGAAAACAGCTTTTAACACCCCCCTGGGTCAATTTGAGTATTTAGTAATGACTTTTGGCCTTCAAGGGGGCCCAGGGGTGTTCATGAACTTAATAAATGAGGTGTTACACAAGCACTTGTTTAAGGGGGTGCGCGTGTATCTTGATGATATACTTCTGTATTTCCCTGACCTACCATCTCATGTGAAACTGGTGCACGTTGCATAAGCACAAACTGTTTGCAAAATTGTTTAAATGTGAATTCCAAAAAACGCATATAGACTTTTTGGGCTACCGCATTTCGAATGAGGGGCTGGAGATGGACCCGAGGAAGGTCCGGGATGTGTTGGGGTGGGAAGCCCCTCAGACTAGGAGGCAATTACAATCCTTCCTCGGGTTCGCGAACTTTTATCGCTCATTCTTGCCCAATTTCGCCCAAATTAGCCTGCCCCCACTGACTTGTTGAAAACAAAAGGGAAGGGGCCCGGAGCCACCAAACCGGGCGCTCCGCTTCCCTGGTCGGCTGAGTGCCAAGAAGCGTTCACGTGCTTGAAAGCCCTCTTCACTTCTGAACCGGTATTAGCCCACCCCGATGAATCCAAAAAGTTCATTGTACAAACGGACGCGTCGGATGTGGCCATGGGGGGGCATCCTGCAAGAGGGGGAGGATGGGCTGCTGCATCCACTGGCTTACGTGTCTAAAAAATTCTCTGACTCTGAAAGGAATTGGTCGGTGTGGGAGAAGGAGGTGGGGGCGATCAAGCTGCCGCTCTCGACCTGGAGGCACTGGCTAGAAGGGGCAAGGGTTCCCTTCGAGGTGTGGACGGACCACAAAAACTTAGAGACTTTAACAACGCCTCATTGTCTAAACGCCAAGCAATTGCATTGGGTGGATTTTTTTTCTAAGTTTCAGTTCACCCTCCATCATTTCCCAGGCTCAGCAAACTCTCTAGCAGACGCCCTATCGCGCCTCCCCCAACATGCCAGTCAGCGGGACGTCATCCTAGATTCAGTGTTCACTCCCACCCAGTTAGGAGGAGTGGTCACGACTTGCAGCCAGGCAACCAAGATGCCAGCCTCCAACTCCGCCCCTCAGCTACCGCAATGGACTGATCAGTTCAATGCCGCCTTTTCGGAAGTGGACAAAGAACAACTGGGGTGGGTGGGGGATTGTGTGCAGGGGGGAAACGGATGTTGGTATCGTGACAATAAACTATATGTCCCCATTTCACTGAGGGGGGAGGTGATGCAGGCAGTCCACGGTTCCAAACTCGCCGGTCACTCTGGGTTTGTGAAGTCTATTCAACTGCTGCAAAGACAATTTTGGTGGCCGCACATGCGCAAAGACTTATAGTCATTTGTACAATCGTGTCAAGTATGCACCATGAGCAAACCCCGGCCCGGGAAGGTTCCGGGGTTGTTGCAACCTCTACCAACACCCAGCAGGCCGTGGGAAGTCATCTCGATGGACTTTATCACTGACTTACCCCCCAGTAAATCCATGACTGTAATTTGGGTGGTAGTACACCTGTTTTCAAAACAAGCTGTCAGCAAGCTGCCATGGTGTTCTGTGTTACTTGTATCTTTGTACAGTTGCTCACCCCCCCCTGCCTGTTCGCCAGTATCTCTCTCTCTATCCAATGAGCATTTAAACCGCCCTATGCTACCAATTTGTTGTAAATAGTCAAAAATTGTTTAATACTCAGACTATTTGATGGATCTTGCTCTATTGGAAAGAAGAGATTTCTTTGCTTTTTAAAAATACTTTATTCTAAGGGAAAAGGTACACGGGATTGCTACAAATTAACAAAACACTAAGAGCTACATTTCTAAGCTTCCTATACTGAAGACAAGCACACACGTAATGGAGATTTCCTCCTTCTTCTTGACCCCTAGAAAGGAAGTCACCTGGAACAAATGACCAATCTGCATCAAAATAGAAGTTACTTTTCCCGGGCAAATCCCCCATTGGCTTAGTGCCAGGTATCCCTTCCAGGTCAGTCTAAACAATAGCAAACTAGGAATACAAGTTAACCCTATAATGACTGAATCAGACCTTGTAAACACATACATTTCCAACACCCAATTCGTTTCCAAATTCTGGGGGGAGTTGATGTGGATTATGGGGGTGGAGAGAGGACTAAGTAGTGTGTACCACCCAGAAAAGGCCAAAAGAAGCACAAAGCTAATGCAGCTACCAATTACTCCTTAACTGTTACTACTCAAGCCCTACAGCTCTCTTATGCCAGGCTTCTGCCTATACTCACTGTCCCCAGTGAGGGATCTTTCTCCCAGACCAGTCTCCTTAGCTTAGCTCTGTGAAAGGCAAAGACCGCAGAGAGGAAAAGAACACAGTTTAACTGACCACCAAGTATATAAACAATCTCCTCAGAGAATTCCTCAATTAGCCTGCCCCTCACTGACTTGTTGAAAACAAAAGGGAAGGGGCCCGAAGCCACCAAACCGGGCGCTCCGCTTCCCCATTGGTTACCGCTGGCCCAAAGCCTTGTGAGGATTGTAGGCTGTCTGCTTCCCACTCCCAGGCAGGTCTCTTAGGCTTCATTAGGCCCAGTCCTGCACAGATCTCCAGAGGCCTACACAGATCATGACACTGGTGTAGTAGTTAGGCAGTCAGACTTGGATCTGAAATACCCAGATGAAAATCCTCAGTCTGCCATGGGAGCTTGCTGGGTGACCTTGGGCCAGTCGCAGACTCTGACCTAAACTACCACACAACCACATTGGGTCCCCATTAGGGGGGGAAATGGAGTATAAATGAAGTTAACAAATAAATAAAGGTAAGAACTAGAATTCTGAATTGTGCTCAGAAGAAAAAAGGTGGCCAGTGCAGATCACACCACATATGATCCTTGTTGCCAGCCCCCCAATTTTGTCTGCACACCCCTCCCTCCCAGCCTGAATGCATGTACGGCATGTGCAACACTGTGAGCAAGGCCCAGCCCTCGTGAGGCAAACATGTAGCATGGGGAGTAATTGCCATGTTTTGAAACTCATGATGGAGCTTGCAGAAATCTGGAAGTGCAAGGATGTCAAGAGGATAAAAGCAACTGAGTCACACTTTGTTAGAAGACACAGATGCATGATATGTAATCACTGATCATTAATGCAACGGAACCACTGATTCAAATCTTCCTATTGTCCCAAAGTTCCTGCTAAATATATAACTTGGCATCACATCTCCAGTTTTGTAATTCTGAATTACAATTCAATCAAAAATTTCCCTCTTTTCTGCCCTTTCCCAGTTCTATAGCTTTCTCCTGGTAAGCTGCCCAACTCCCAAATATTCCTTTACCTTCTGTTGCAATCTTTTATTTTCTGAGTTATCCTATCGGCCAAAAACAGTATACATGTCCTGTCTTGAGAGCCAGTAATTTGAGTCTGACCCTGGCTACAAACTGGACTGCAACTCAGACTCCTAGCACACTGGCCCCTCCCTTCTTCCATTCTCATTTCTGCACAGACCAGGGCATCCCCATCTAGATCTATCCACTTTTATTTTCCAAACTCACAATACAGAAGAAGAAGAAGAGGAGGAGGAGATTGGATTTATATCCCACCCTTCACTCAGAGTCTCAGAGCAGCTTACAATCTCCTTTCCCTTCCCCTCCCCACAACAGACACCCTGTGAGGTAGGTGGGGCTGAGAGAGCTCTGACAGAAACTACTCTTTCTCGAGAACAGCTGTGCCAGAATAATGGCTTGCCCAAGGTCATCCAGCAGCTGCAAGTGGAGGAGTGGGGAATCAAACCCAGTTTTCCCGGATTAGAGTCCACACACTTAACCGTTACACCAAACTGGCTCTACACTACACAGAGAGTTGGCACTTTGCTTCTGTCTGCTGTTTAGGCCTCACATAGGCTTGCCAAGTCCCCCCGGGGGGGCGGGGAAACCCCCGCCCCAGAGGCCCATTCCCCGCCGCTGGCGGATCAGGCCCCGGGGGAACCCCACCCCCATGTGCACGTCACCAGGAAGTGACGTGATGACGCCGGGCACGCTGGGGGCAGGGCCACGACCATCTGAGGGAAAACTCTATGGTTTTCCCTCTGACAGTCGTGGCCCTGCCCCCAGCGTGCCCGGTGTCGTCACATCACTTCCTGGTGACATGCATGCGGCGCGCGCGCTCAAGCCGCAAGCCGGGAGTCCCCCGCTGCGGCGATTTTTTCAGTTGGCAACCCTAGCCTCACATCTGGTTGTTGCTGTTATATTGTTAGTTTGGATAAGGAATGTAGTATTTTTCTGTGCTTTGATCTAACACAAGCACATTTCATTCCGTTTTCCTCCCTCCCTATGGCGAAAGCCTTGGCCAAGGCCTTCCTAATGCACGTGGTACGGCTCCATATGTTACCGAGCAAAGTGATCTCCAACAGAGGAACCCAATGTTGTAAATAGTCAAAAATTGTTGAATACTCAGACTATTTGATGGATCTTGCTCTATTGGAAAGAAGAGATTTCTTTGCTTTTTAAAAATACTTTATTCTAAGGGAAAAGGTACACGGGATTGCTACAAATTAACAAAACACTAAGAGCTACATTTCTAAGCTTCCTATACTGAAGACAAGCACACACGTAATGGAGATTTCCTCCTTCTTCTTGACCCCTAGAAAGGAAGTCACCTGGAACAAATGACCAATCTGCATCAAAATAGAAGTTACTTTTCCCGGGCAAATCCCCCATTGGCTTAGTGCCAGGTATCCCTTCCAGGTCAGTCTAAACAATAGCAAACTAGGAATACAAGTTAACCCTATAATGACTGAATCAGACCTTGTAAACACATACATTTCCAACACCCAATTCGTTTCCAAATTCTGGGGGGAGTTGATGTGGATTATGGGGGTGGAGAGAGGACTAAGTAGTGTGTACCACCCAGAAAAGGCCAAAAGAAGCACAAAGCTAATGCAGCTACCAATTACTCCTTAACTGTTACTACTCAAGCCCTACAGCTCTCTTATGCCAGGCTTCTCTCTGTACTCACTGTCCCCAGTGAGGGATCTTTCTCCCAGACCAGTCTCCTTAGCTTAGCTCTGTGAAAGGCAAAGACCGCAGAGAGGAAAAGAACACAGTTTAACTGACCACCAAGTATATAAACAATCTCCTCAGAGAATTCCTCAATTAGCCTGCCCCTCACTGACTTGTTGAAAACAAAAGGGAAGGGGCCCGAAGCCACCAAACCGGGCGCTCCGCTTCCCCATTGGTTACCGCTGGCCCAAAGCCTTGTGAGGATTGTAGGCTGTCTGCTTCCCACTCCCAGGCAGGTCTCTTAGGCTTCATTAGGCCCAGTCCTGCACAGATCTCCAGAGGCCTACACAGATCATGACACTGGTGTAGTAGTTAGGCAGTCAGACTTGGATCTGAAATACCCAGATGAAAATCCTCAGTCTGCCATGGGAGCTTGCTGGGTGACCTTGGGCCAGTCGCAGACTCTGACCTAAACTACCACACAACCACATTGGGTCCCCATTAGGGGGGGAAATGGAGTATAAATGAAGTTAACAAATAAATAAAGGTAAGAACTAGAATTCTGAATTGTGCTCAGAAGAAAAAAGGTGGCCAGTGCAGATCACACCACATATGATCCTTGTTGCCAGCCCCCCAATTTTGTCTGCACACCCCTCCCTCCCAGCCTGAATGCATGTACGGCATGTGCAACACTGTGAGCAAGGCCCAGCCCTCGTGAGGCAAACATGTAGCATGGGGAGTAATTGCCATGTTTTGAAACTCATGATGGAGCTTGCAGAAATCTGGAAGTGCAAGGATGTCAAGAGGATAAAAGCAACTGAGTCACACTTTGTTAGAAGACACAGATGCATGATATGTAATCACTGATCATTAATGCAACGGAACCACTGATTCAAATCTTCCTATTGTCCCAAAGTTCCTGCTAAATATATAACTTGGCATCACATCTCCAGTTTTGTAATTCTGAATTACAATTCAATCAAAAATTTCCCTCTTTTCTGCCCTTTCCCAGTTCTATAGCTTTCTCCTGGTAAGCTGCCCAACTCCCAAATATTCCTTTACCTTCTGTTGCAATCTTTTATTTTCTGAGTTATCCTATCGGCCAAAAACAGTATACATGTCCTGTCTTGAGAGCCAGTAATTTGAGTCTGACCCTGGCTACAAACTGGACTGCAACTCAGACTCCTAGCACACTGGCCCCTCCCTTCTTCCATTCTCATTTCTGCACAGACCAGGGCATCCCCATCTAGATCTATCCACTTTTATTTTCCAAACTCACAATACAGAAGAAGAAGAAGAGGAGGAGGAGATTGGATTTATATCCCACCCTTCACTCAGAGTCTCAGAGCAGCTTACAATCTCCTTTCCCTTCCCCTCCCCACAACAGACACCCTGTGAGGTAGGTGGGGCTGAGAGAGCTCTGACAGAAACTACTCTTTCTCGAGAACAGCTGTGCCAGAATAATGGCTTGCCCAAGGTCATCCAGCAGCTGCAAGTGGAGGAGTGGGGAATCAAACCCAGTTTTCCCGGATTAGAGTCCACACACTTAACCGTTACACCAAACTGGCTCTACACTACACAGAGAGTTGGCACTTTGCTTCTGTCTGCTGTTTAGGCCTCACATAGGCTTGCCAAGTCCCCCCGGGGGGGCGGGGAAACCCCCGCCCCAGAGGCCCATTCCCCGCCGCTGGCGGATCAGGCCCCGGGGGAACCCCACCCCCATGTGCACGTCACCAGGAAGTGACGTGATGACGCCGGGCACGCTGGGGGCAGGGCCACGACCATCTGAGGGAAAACTCTATGGTTTTCCCTCTGACAGTCGGGGCCATGCCCTCAACGTGATCGACACTGCACGTCACTTCTGGTGACATGCTGGTGGCACCCGCATGCTTTGCG
>NW_015172608.1:330862-350093 GCF_001447785.1 Gekko japonicus | reverse complement strand
TCGTCACATCACTTCCTGGTGACATGCATGCGGCGCGCGCGCTCAAGCCGCAAGCCGGGAGTCCCCCGCTGCGGCGATTTTTTCAGTTGGCAACCCTAGCCTCACATCTGGTTGTTGCTGTTATATTGTTAGTTTGGATAAGGAATGTAGTATTTTTCTGTGCTTTGATCTAATATTTGCTGGTATGCGCTTAGGATGTCTGCTGAAACGCACTACTCACAGCTACCTCTTTAGATAAGAGATCCCGGTTTGTCACTCCCTGTGCAAACCTGCAAGCTAATTCCTAATGTCAGTTTGTGGCGGTATGGTTAACAGCCTCAAGAACAGCCTGACCACCAAACTTTGAAACAGTTGAAATTCCTGGACATTTTTCAAGGACTGTCCATGTAAAGCACATTAGAGCAACCTAACCTGGATCAAGACAGCCAAATCTCACTGTTCAAGGAACAGCTGTCGCTGCCGTATCAGCTGAAACTGTGGAAAGGAAGGCCACAGAATAGACTGAGCCTCCAACCAGGATGTGAGTGCCTGGTCTGGCTGAGGAGAGACTGTTGCCAACAAGGACAGAGATGCCACCACCTGTTTTTCCTCCCTCCCAGTGCATTAGTCTGAGTCTACACTGAGCAGAGAAAAACAAGTTGAAAATACCCAAGTAAATAAGGGTATGTAGAAGTACTTTCAAACTATAATCCTGCTCTTTATTGTGGGGAGGGGTAGCTTACAACTTCCTCTAGAACAGATGGGCATCCCAGTCCTTGGACAGCCATCGCTGATCCTCAGTTTTGTCTGGAATGAGCAGCTGAATACAGCAGCCAATAAATGCATCGCTGAACAGCTGCCTAAGAGACCCTCATTTGACTCTCAGTGCCAGCCAGACCTGAGGCCTAATCAGGGCCAAACCGAGATTTTGCTTATGTTAGTGGGTGAGGTAACGGCCACTGCCTCCTTCATATGCAGCAGCTATTGATAACATAGGAAATGGGATGGGACTGAAAAGCACTGGGTATTGAAAAATGTGAAGCAAATCATCATGGCATTAAAGTGCAGTTTCATTATATATATTAAAAAGGTCCAGTCAGCTCTGAGATTTAGACTGAATGTGCTCCCATAGAGGTTTTGTCAGACCAGGCCTTTCTCTTGTTATTGTATGTTATACCCCTTAATCAAGCCCCTCAGGATAGAGAGTTGCGCCCCACCTCACCACCCACATCCTCCTTTTATTTGTTTAAACAAGGTCTACTGCCAGCTTCACATGCATGAGGTAAAGTGGATTTCTGTCACTTAGTGTGCGTTTGACGCCTACACAGAATTCCTTAATCCTGTACCAGAGAACACGTCAGTTTCGAATCCATACCCCTTTGTCTCGGATCCTACAGAATGTGTAGGTAGTTTTTGGGGTTGAGGATAACATGGGAGTCATACACAACAAAACAAATAAGTTGATTCAGTTTGGTAAGCGTGATTTGTAATTCCTTTCCATTCCAGCCTGCTAGCTGACACAGCTACAAGAGCTGGGAGTGCATTATGCTTAAAAGTTACAATGTTTGACCTTTCAGCAGTTCTGCCTTAAATACATAACTAGACAGCTTGAACAAGTTCACTGGTTTTATCTGGGAACAGCCCCAAACCCTGCCTGTCAAAACCAATCATTACATTCCTTACTGGACTCCCTGACTAAGATATCTCTTATTCCTTCTTCCTCCAAAACCCACCTGCCCTCTATGTCCACTGGTTATTGACAGTTTAACCCCCCCCCACACACACAGTTTTTTCCCAGTCCAGCAGTCTATTCAGTTTGTTTGGATCTGACTGACTGGTTCAGAACAGGGGGGGGGAATGGTGGAATTTTCTCTTGTCCATTACAGGTGTGTTCAAATACAAAACAAAAACAAAAACAAATAACAGCAAACAATGTTCATTGGAGGTTTATGCTATGCTTGTTCTAACTGTAACAAATGGAAGTCAAAACAAGGGTCCAATTTAAGAGTTAAGCCACGAGAAACAAAACTAATGTAGATGAAATATTCAGCCCAAATTGGTTCATCGAAAGGGTAATCAACATATGGAATGAGTTCTGACAAAACTCAAGGGGGAAAAAAATTAACTCCAGAGACGCAGTTATTTCAATCGCAGGAGTATTTCAGGCACGCAACGGAAACTAGGAAAATGACCCAAAAATATACATGCAAAAAAAGCTGTAAGCAGCGTTTACTACTTCTACATACAATTAGAGATTTCTCATGAAAGAATTACATGGATTGGCAGCATTTTTGTCTGATGACACAGCTGGATTCTATCAAGTTAGCCCTTTAGCGTTGTTCTCCCAGGGCTCATTTCAACCAAGTGTCCATGAAAAGCATTTTTAAAACAAAAACAAAACTCATTTGCTCTCTAGGAACAGAACACACACACAAAAAAAATTCTCATAATTGCAGATGTCAGAGCATTTCTCTAATAAAAAGCCATTCTCTAATAAAAGGGAACACGTTTTAAAGCCTGTAGATTTTGAAAATGAGAGTAATCCAGCTATTAAAGGTGGTTTTTAAATTGTGCAATTAACCATGCAATTCAATGGGCTTAGAAAGGTGTATTTCCATTGAGGATTGCATTGTAAGAGTCATATCTGAAACTACGTTTCCTTTTCAGACTTCAAGGCAGTCTTGGGATTGGGTGAAAGACGGCAGCAAATGTTCTTTGTCATGCACCAGGCATTATTATGGGACCTGTATGTCAAAAACACATGGGAATCCTGTCTGGAGTTCCAGCATGGTGTAGTGGTGGTTGAAGTGCTGGACTAAGATCTGGGAAACCCAGGTCTGAATCCACACTCATGCCACGGGAGCTAGCTGGGCGACCTTGGGCCAGTCACACACACTCAGCCTAATCTCCCTCACAGGGTGGTTGTGAGGATAAAACAGAAGAGGAGAATGATGTAAGCCACCTTGGATCCCCACTGGGTGGAAAGGCAAGATACAAATAAAGTAAATGCTCACACGGAGCATTAACCACGCTAGAGATGGAAGATAGGCGGATTTTCCGGGCGCGATCACACCGCCACATCTGGGAAGCATAGAGCTCCCGTGGCTCACCCGAGGCTTCCCGCCGAAGATGCGGTTTAAAAAACTAGTATCTCCGAGGTACTAGTTTCCGGAAACCGCGGGGCAAGGGTTCTCTTGTCCATTGTCCTGATCGCGTTTCCGGTGGTAGTTAGTGGGATCAGGCGCCCCCCCATGTCCTGTCAAGGGTTCCCCCCCAAGTCTCCAGGATGCGCAAAAGCACCCAACGGCGCATGTGCACAAGGAGGAAGTGGCATTGGCCACAGAAGGAGGAGGAAGAGGAACGCGGGGGGGAGCAGCCGTGTGGCGGACCTGGGTGCCCTGTGGAGGGGGTGGCGAGGTCGAGCGGAGAGAGGCAGGCAGGCGGGCGGTGGGGGCCCCCCGCGGCGCTTCACTCCAGTGGGGGGGCTGGTCCTTGAGGGCGGTGCTTGGTTTCTCCGCCGTTGGGGGCGGCGGCGGCAGGGAGTGTCGTTCCTGGCCATCAACGTCGCCTCCCGGTTTTGACGGCGGAGGAGGAGCACGCGTGTGGGTGGCTCCGCGGAGTGCCTTTCCAGACCTCCGGAGCGGAACTGGGAGGATCTTCTGGACCACCCCGGGGGCAGGGGTGTCTGTCCCGTCGGCCTCCTCGGCCCGGCTCCAGTGCCGGCGGCCCACGGGACCAGGTGCCCTTCCGCAGGGCCTGTCCGAGCCGCGATGTCTTGCCGGCCATTCAGTAGTCCTGCTGCTGCCTAGCTGTCTGATCAGCACCTCCTCCCTAACAATGGGACCTCCACGGGACGTCTGATCGTGCAACTGCGCGTCCCCCCTGCATTTTCTGGCCCGTGTGACCGGGGCCTAAATAAACTTTGTTGAACATGATCTTTGTGACATTAAAACTAATGGGAGTTTTCAAAACACCAGTATAGAAATACCAGTTATCTGAGCAAGTGTGCTTGTGCACAGAAGCCTATACCATGAACAAAATTTCATTGGTCTTAAACAGTGCTCCCTCTAAGCTGTGGAGTCTTGTGAGAAAAAATTCTACTTTGTGAGCTACTGGCATTAAAGCTGTGAGCGAGCAATTTGGCTACTGCATAAATTAGTTTTCTCTGGAGCAATCCTTTTTGAGCTAAGGCAGAAATGTGTGAGCCGGAGGCTAAAAAACTGTGAGCTAGCTCACGCTAACTCAACTTAGAGGGAACACTGGTCTTAAAGGTCCTACTGGTCTCAAACTTAGTATGGAAATAGAACACCAAAACCAGCCTTTAAAGATTAAGAAATAAGAGGCGCTACCAAACCTCTTCTCTGCCATTGGAGCTACCTATTCCAGTAGCAGTGCTATTCATAGAGTCAGGAACTGCCTCAACCCACTTCTCTTTGTAAAGATACTTTTTTCCTATATCTCTGGTGCATGTATTAAATGTTAAATATTAAATAGTTGCAATGCATTTTTGAGCTAAGATAAGAAAATTCACTTCAAATTTATCTATATGAAAATTAAAAAATAATCCTGAAAGTGTCCATTCCCTCAGGTGAAAACAAGAACGAAAAACAAATCTAATTTCATTTCTGTATACTGCCAACATTATGCTTTTTTAAAATACCCAAGCCCTCACTCTTTCTAGGTTAGATTCAGGTTGGTCTGTGTTGGTCTGAAGCAGCAGAACAAAGCTTGAGTCTACTGGCACCAACCATTTAAGACCAACACATTTTATTTAAGGTATACATTTTCATGTGCACACACACACGTCTTTAGACACATTGAAATGGAAGTTACCAGTCTATACATATAGGTAAGAGGGTGAGCAGCAAATTAGCATACAGACTTTGATTTGATATACAGAGTGAACTCCAGAATTGCGGAAAAGAAAAATTTACCAAGAGATGTAATTGTACAATTTGTAACAAGAGCAACGACAGAAGACATCTTTAAGAAACAATTTACCGTCCCGTTCGAAATTGAAGGAAACAAGATCATGGTGATGAGAGAGCTCCCACGAGTAGTATTGCAAGATAGAAAAAGGTATAAACCTTTGGCTGACAAACTGAAGACCTTGAATATCAGATACAGATGGGAAATTCCACAAGGAATCTATACGCACCCAATGGAGCAAAAGAAAAATTCTTTAAGGACTTAACTGAACATCTACAAGGACAAACCTATGAACAAGTCATTTTGGTCGGAGATTTTAACGGAACTGTGGACCGTTTGGATAGAAGATCACAAAAAGGCAACGAAATTAGTGGAAAATTGCCAAAGAACTTTTTTGAAATAGTCAAGCAGGAAAAACTAGAGGATGTATGGAGGAAATGGAACCCGACGCAGAAGGATTTTACTTTTTATTCCAATAGACATTGCTCTTTTTCCAGAATTGATATGATTTGGATGTCAGAAGAATTGTCAATGAAAACACATAAAATTGAAATTTTGCCAAGATGTAATTCCGACCACAACCCTGTTTTGTGGACTTCTATAGAAAGGAACAAATCCTTTCTTTGGAGAATTAATGAAGATTTGTTGGATAAAAAAGATGTAACTGAAATGTTAAAGGAAGAAACAAAGCAATTTTTCCAACAAAATCTGAATAAAGAGACCCCAATTCAGGTGGTGTGGGATGCGTATAAAGCAGTGATGAGAGGGATTCTCATCTCTCAAAATGCGAAGCAAAAGAAGGAAAAATTTCAAAAACAAACAGTAGTGTTGGAAAAAATATCACAAAAAGAAAAAGAATTAAAGAAGAAACCAGGGAAAAAGAAGATTATTCGAGAATTACAGTTGTTGAAAGAACAACTGAATGAAACTTTAAACCAGGAGCTCTATTGGAATTTAAAGAGGCTACAGCAAAAATCTTTTGAAGGGGCAAATAAACCGGGGAAATTTTTAGCGTGGCAACTTAAGGCTAGAAAAGAAAGAAGAATGATAACCAAAATAATAGAAGAAGGAAAAGAATTCGTTGACCCTACTGGCATAAAGAGAAGTTTCTTCAAGTATTATGCTAAATTATTCCAAGCAAATAGAACAGATCTTGAGAAGATTAAAAAATATTTGGACAAGGTTCCGTTACTTAAAATAAGCAACGAATTTCAGGAATTACTGAATGGCCAAATTCAAAAAGAAGAAGTGAGGAAGGCAATTGAAGAAGCGAAGTTGGGGAAGGCGCCAGGACCGGACGGATTTACCGCAAAGTTTTATAAAAAAATGAAAGAAGAAATTGTTCCGGTCATGGAAGCTTTATCCAACGATATACGTGAGAGTAAGAAGGTGCCAGACTCTTGGAAAGAAGCAATTATTTCATTAATACCAAAGGAAGGACAAGAACCAACGAATGTGAAAAACTATAGGCCAATTTCTCTTTTGAATAATGATTACAAGATTTTTGCAAAAATTATTGCAGAGAGGGTGAAAAACTATTTACAAACAGTGATTTCAGAAGACCAAGCTGGTTTTTTACCAAAGAGACAGATCAGAGACAATGTAAGAATAGTAATGGACGCAATTGAATATTATGAGAAACACCCTGAACAAGAAGTAGCTTTTTTATTTATCGATGCCGAAAAGGCATTTGACAATCTTAACTGGAAGTTTATGCTGCAAATGATGGAAAAAATAGAAGTGGGACAACACTTCAGAAATTGCATTGAAGCTATCTATTCTGAACAAAGAGCTAAACTGAATGTAAACAAAGAACTGACAGATAGCTTCAAGGTACAGAAAGGCACCAGACAGGGTTGTCCCCTATCACCGTTATTATTTATCTGGGTGTTGGAGATACTTCTACAAAAAATACAGCAAGATCAAGAGATAACGGGATTGACACACAAAGGACTTAAATACAAATATCGAGCATTTGCTGACGATGTAATGTTCATTGTGCAAAACCCGATAGACAAATTACCGTTACTATTCCAAAAAATAAAGGACTTTGGAGAATTGGCCGGATTTTATGTCAATAAGAACAAGACGAAGCTTATTTGCAAAAACATGACGAAACAAAAACAAATGGAACTGCAAGACCTGGTACAATGTGAAGTAGTAAAAAAGACTAAATATCTTGGTATTGAGTTAACTGCAAGAAATATAGACTTATATAAGAACAATTATGAAAAACTATGGACTAAGTTAACTCAAGACTTTAAGAAATGGGACAAAATGAATTTGTCACTGATGGGAAGAATATCAGTCATAAAAATGAATGTCCTACCACGTTTGATGTTCCTGTTCCAAACAATACCAATACTTAGTAAGACAGATTTGCTACTTAAGTGGCAACAAGAACTATCAAAGTTTGTTTGGGCAGGCAAGAAACCGCGAATCAAGATGAAAATTCTTTGTGATGCCAAAGATAGAGGTGGGTTACAATTACCAAATCTTAGACTATATTATGAAGCGGTCTGTCTAACCTGGATGGAACAATGGGTGAAATTAGAAAATGATAAGTTACTGGGGTTAGAAGGCCATGATTGTAGATTTGGTTGGCATGCATATTTATGGTATGACAAAACAAAAATGGATAGCTTTTTTAAGCTTCATGTGGTAAGAAAAGCACTATTTGTGGTATGGATGAGGTATAAAAAATACTTTTGTGATGTAAGACCATTGTGGATTGTACCAGTGGAAGTGTTAACATCTTACTCAAGACATAGAGATAAAGATTGGTTGCCATATAAAGATCTAATTAAAAAAGTGGGAACAGAATGGGTAATGAAAAAGCAGAATGAAATTGAATATGATTATGAATGGCTGAAATATATGCAGATTTTTGACCTTTTTAGATCAGACAAAAGAAACTATGGTTTTAGAGAGGAAAAAAATGAGATTGAAATGATTTGGGAGAGTGAAGGGGGAAAAAATATCTCTAAAATGTATAAAGTGTTGTTGAAATGGTATACTGAAGATGAGACTGTAAAAGGGCAAATGATAAAATGGGTGATAAATATGAATACGGAAGTGTCTATTGAAACCTGGGAATATTTGTGGAAAAATTCTATTAAGATATCGCCTTGTACCAATGTTAGAGAGAATTGTTATAAAATGATGTATAGGTGGTACATGACTCCGAAAAAAATTGCAAATATGAACCAGAATATGTCAAATAAGTGTTGGAAATGTAAAAGCCATGAAGGCTCATTTTATCACATGTGGTGGACTTGTGAGAAAGCTGTTGACTTTTGGACAAAAGTCCACAAAGAAATGCAAAAAATACTGAAATGCTCTTTCAAAAAGGCGCCGGAAATTCTGCTTTTGGGACTGAAAATGGAAGAAGTCAATACAACTAAAAAGACTTTATTCTGGTACTTAATCACAACAGCGAGAATGATTTATGCACAATTTTGGAAAACAGAGAAAGTGCCAGAAATTGAAGACTGGATACAAAAAGTTCTGTTCATGGCAGAGATGGACAAAATTACGAAGAAGCTGAACAATAAAGAAGATGACGTGTTTTTTCAAGAATGGAGTGACTTTAAAGTGTATTTGGAAAAGAACTGGGATGTGAAACAAAACTTGATATGTTTAGATCAATATTAAGTCAAATGATGTTATCTTTAGATTGTAATGATAAGAAACTGATATAGTTGATGATACGAAGTAATTTGGAGCAGGGGTGGAAGCATTGCGGGAAGCCATTGGAGGGAGGGGAGGAATTGGGAATGGGGTAGACAATTGATAGAATGAAATGTTTTAACTGTATACGTTGTATTCCTGAGAAAAATAAAATTTGTTTACCAAAAAAAAAAAGCATACAGCACATTGAAGATGTTTGACAGGTGAAAGGTCCAAACTGGAATAACAAGCTAAGTTTATATGGTCACCGCTTGTTTCAGTTTAATTCTGGGGGAAACCATAGTGAAAGAAATAAATACATCACAATTTGAGATTGATGGGCAGACGTTTCTCAGGCCTTCTTAATTGCCTGAGAAACCATGGCAACAAGCTACTGTATGAAACATTCAAAATCACGCAGTTACTGGCTTTCTACATTTCTCAAATTGTTTGGACCTGATTCACTCAAACACGCAGTTGCCAAGTAACCACACGCAACTCAATGTGTGTGGAAGCTTCTTCAGATCATGACTGATTCATATATAGCTGCTCACCTTGTGGATCTGCCAGTTTTTTGTCATTAACAATCCTGAATAGTTCTTAATAGTGTGCTGTGTGAGTTGAAATCCAGGTGGCAAGTATTAGATCCACTGCCAGTTTTTCATCATTAACAATGCTGAATAGTTCTTAATAGTTTTCTGGGTGAGTTGAAATCCAGGTGGCAAGTCTTTTTGATCCACCGGAAAACAGCTATATACAAACCTCTTCCCACGAGGAGCAACTGGGATTTCAAGGACTCTCCAAATCAGATCTTATAGTGAACGGAAATTCAAGGTTCAGGGAAGAAAATAAGCTTTGCTTTTTTAATGAACAAAGCCTAAGTACATAATTGATTGAAAGCGCAACCTCTTCAGCCAAAGAATTCTGAAATGCTGCTTTGGATTTCACCTTCCTTTTGTTGCGCATCATTTAGAAAGCAAGAAATTCAGACATAAAGACCTAAAGGACAGCAGCACAACACCTGAGGTCCTGGCCCCCTGCTTGCATTAGCATCACAGCTCCTTGTGAAAGCCACTTGTTTCCTGTTGCTTTTAATCATTATTTCTGTCCATCTTTCACTTTTAATATCTAAAATATCAGCCACCTGCTGATCCCTCCAGCTACAGGTTTCTTGGAAGCACATAGTCCTCACAATGGCAGCTTTGGATCAGTTCCAACAAGAAAAAAAAATAGCCCTATTAAATAGTTACTAACTGTGCTTGGAAAGCGTGACTGCTGAAATTGGGTCACACGCATCCTTCCTGGGACATGCACACTATATGTTCGCACAGCAGTAAATTCGGCAGAGCTACACATTATAAGCTACGTATGTTTGCAGAATCTACTAGTGTGCTATAATCTACATTCTGAACTGTCCCTAAGAACATTAACAGTAGCTATGCTGGATCAGGCCAATGGTCCATCTAGTTCTGCATCATTTTTCACATGCTCCCGGAAGGCCTACAAGTAGGGCATGGTGGCCAGGGCCCAAATCTGCTGTTGTGCTCCCATTTTCACATCCTACAGCGCTTGAAGTAATTAGCTATTCCATATCAGATTCCATTGTTTCAAATGTCTTAGAAAGCTCAACATAATCAACTGACTGACTTGCCTTCTGGCATTTATTCATAACAACCTCTATCAGGCTTCAGTGTGGTTTTGGACCTAGTACTGAAACAGTCCTGGTGGCCTTGACAATTTGTGGACTGGTATCCCTGTCAGTTCTGTAGGACATCTTAATGGCTTTCTGTACCACTGACTATGGTAGCCTTCTGGACTGCCTGACTGGGATAGGATCGAGAGGTATCATGTTGTGCTGTTTTCAGTTCTTCTTTGTGAGTAGAGTCTAGAAGGTGCTAGGAGACTGCTGCTCTTCCCCATGGATTTTGGGATCTTGCAAGAGTTCACATCCCCTGTGATATATAGCATCTACATGAATCCTCTGTGGGAAGTCATCAGGAGATCCAAGGCAGGGTTTCATCAATATGTGGACACGCCTCTTTTTCATGCTGTTTTATCTCCATTCTAAAGAGACTGTAGATTTTACTTTACCAGTGTCTGGACTCAATGATGGGCTGGATGAAGATTAAATAAGCAATGATCAATCATTACAAGACACAGACTATGGTGACTGTGGTGTGTGTCATATGACTTGAAAAAATTGATTCAACCTGTGCCAGATGGTATTGCATTCCCCTGGATGGACCAGGTTTGTAGTTGGGTATACGTCTTGACCAGATGTTACTCTTATTATTTAGATGGTTTGGCCTGGGATACTTCAAGCACCACCTTGTCCAATATCCATCTACTTAGACCTTCTGGATATGGTTTACTTGCTGCCGCCTTCAGTGGTTCAGCAGCCAGATATATTTAACAAGACATCCATGGCCTAGGATCCATTACCTGGCCCTATCCTTTTAGAGGATGTATAAAAAACCATTATTTTTTGTTGGGTGTTTGGGCTGGATTAATGGTGACAATGAGTATATTTCTACTAGTTTTGTATTTTGTGATGTTAATGTTTCTTTGCCAAACTTGTTCTAAAAATTTTATTGTAAGGCACCTTGAAAGGATTCTTTACAGGTGGAACATATCTTTAAAAAAGACACAACACTAACAGCAAACCCATCCACCCTTAACTACCAAGTGCCATTTTATACAAGAAAGTTCTTCAATGAATTGCTTAGATGTCAGTGAAACACGTGCAAAGAGATTTCCATAATAGTTTAATTAAAAATTCTATCCCATCTTATCTCTTGAGACTGTAGACAATTAACAGTGAGACTGAGAATTCTTTATATTTGCCCTTGCTGTTTGAACACAATATATGGATAGCATCATCAAGAAGGATGAACTTAATGGATCGCAGAGCAAAGAAAATGATTTCTGACTGCCAAATTCACTAAGAATTTAAAAAATAATAACCAATAATAATTAAATTGTGATCAGAATCACTCAACTGTGAACATCAGGGTTAAAAAAATCTAGTGCAGATCCTGGGACAATAATAGGACACATCTGTAGCAGCCAGCCTTAAAGAAGTTAATTGCCAGCATGGCTTACTATGGAGGATCACAGTATTCCTAAGCATTCACATCCATCTGATGTCCTGGCCCTCCTACTGCGAGATAAAAGTGAGCTGAAAGTATGCAAACCTCAGTAAGAAGGGTGAATTGAATGGTATAGTTTAAGAATTCATTCAGAGTCTACCCAGATGTCCGGCATGGCAACCTACAGATTCAGTGCCCTTTTGACACTGTGGTTTTGTCAATGTTGCCTGGGACATTTGTGATATTGTGGCTTTATTGTATTTGGATTTTATGCACTGATAATATTAACTGTTTTAATATCTTACATCATTGGTTATATGCTGTTTTGAACTTCTCAAAAACAAAAGAGAACATTTTCAAAGAAATAAAATAGTCGACAGTACCAACTGAGAAGTATTTTAGAGAGCCTTCAACTGTTGCTGCTGCAAGACTAACAGTAGTTTCAATAAGTTTAACAAAAAATTCAGATACACACACATTCGCAAACTGCCCAGACCTAGTAAAGCAAATAAAATTCTACTCTAAATGAGGTAATCCGTGTTTCAAACAAGAAACGAAAAGGCGGATTTAAAGATGTGGTAACTTGCCAAATAAATTACTCGACTCATTTGCATGAGTTCCTTCCTGAAGTTAATAAAGCTATTAACCTGCATTAACCAGTCAATGGCCACGGTTAATGTAAAGGAAGGATTTATTAACTCATGCTTACTTCTAACATGGGAAAAGCTTTGTACCAAGATAGCATCATGGGGTAAAAGAGAAAAATATATACAGGGATATATTATGGTGTTCTGAAAGTCTTACTCCAAACTCTCTTCAGAGTGTAAGTTTATATATGCACTAGTCAAATTACAGACTAGTAAGATACACAGGATCAGCTAAGAAGTAATACGATCATACCCTTTATTATGTTTTTCTTTTACCATTCTTTCAGTGAGTTCAGTGTGGCATATATAGTTGTCTCCTTCTCTGCTCTATTTTCATAATATTTCCCTATGAGGTAAGCTCAGCTAGGAAAAAGTTACTGGCTCCAGGTCACTGAGTGGGCTTCTGACAAGCCATGGTTTGAATCTGGGTCTCTCCAGGCCTAGTTCAGCACTCTAGGCACTGCATCACCAGCTTCTTTGATGAACTTCAATATTTGTGCTAGAGAACGGAGCTCTACTAGAGTCAAGATAGGGGACTCATTTGTGCAAAATGAGACAATGGGGGGGCGTTTCCCAAAGAAAAGGCTGCTAAACTATTGAGCCTTACAAATCCTGTTCACCTGTCCTGCTCTTGCCAGAGGATTGCAGGTGGATGTATGTGGGGAGTGGTTTGCCAGTCCTTCGGAATAGCTTTTCCTGCAGTTCCACATGTAGCCACACATGCACACTTGCACACGCACACGTACACACATTCACACAAAAGGGACAGCTTCTTTTCTGGTGTGTGTGTGTGTGTGTATCTATATCTATATCTATATATCAGTATCAAAGATTAGCCAATCAGAGCCCAAAAGCTCACAAGGTCCAGCTTGCCCAATAGAAAAGTGTTAGCATATCAAATACATGGCATAACAAAGTTTTGTCCAGTTCAAGGTGCTACTTAAATGTGCCACTGGACTCAAACTCTGTTCTGCTGCTTCAGATCAACATGGCTACCCATCTGAAAGATATAGCATGTTTTCTCTTCTGGTTGTACCCTAAAACCTATCTGGCGAATGGGTTTTTCTACAGCCTGTGTGACTCTTTCAGGCTGATCAATCATTGTAATTGTCAGCCCCATCTGCCTCTCATCGATCACATTCCTCTTGTCTGATCTCAGTGGTTGAGCTTTACTAATTGTCACTTGAGAATGTGGACAAGGTGCTTGGAAGCCATACTGATCAATGTGCCATTATGTGTAAGACCAATCAATCCTCCACTGTTAAAAAAAACCCCTTCCCTTTAACCCCTGGTATTTAAGACCTCTATGTTTGTTTCTAGCCTTCTGTGTCTAGTCAAGGTGGTCAGCAGTTAGTAGCATATCAGCTCCAGGTACTTTTGAATGAAACCAATGGTCTCACTCCATTTCAATCTTGCTTCCAGTGGATTTCAAGAAACTAACTGGCCTGAATGCCCAGAAAGAGAGTGAGCAAAAACCTGGCTCTGTTATGGCTTGTCAGAAGCCCATTGAGTGACCTGGAGCATTCTGCCCATAGGGAATGCATATTGGGCAAGCAATTAAGAAAAAAAGCATAGTTGCTTCAGACTATGGAGACCCTATTTTATGGAAAGGCAGTATATGCTTTAAATAAATAAAATAATTGAATTGTTTGACTTCAATGGCTTTCTAGTAAACAGATAATGTGTGAAAAAGACTTTATATTTAGGAGGGCAGAAATCACGGCCCCTCATTCCTTTTGTTTGCTGGTGTTGTCACCTTCTTACCATAACAAAATAAAAACCAAGCTGTGGCTACCTCAGCATGGAACAAATTTAGGCACATTAGTAGAACATCTTTAAAATTCAGACATTTAAGATATTAAAGAAATGTTTCTATTAGTGTTAAAGACCCACAAATGTAAACAGAGCCTTGTAAACAACAACAGAAACAGCTTAGACTTACCATGCTTTCATGGCGGTTTTACTAGAGCAGCAAAGTCTGAAAAGTCCTTTACTCACCTCTGTTAAACCAGAAACTTCTCCCTTGGCTAATGGTCTAGCAATAGACGGGCTGAACAGTCTGGCATCTGGAACTGGCTGCCCTTTCATAAAGTGTTTTCCTGCTTCATAGATGTCCACTTCCACCATTTTACCCATGAATTCAGGGGTTTTGGGCACGAGAACCTTTAAAGAATGATATAATTTTCTCTAAGTGGGATGGTTAAGAATGTTAATTTTTTTTCATTCAGAAACGAAAACTGCAAACATAAATCCTTCAAAGTTCAACGCTCAAGTCACTCAGATGTAGTATTTGAAAAACTGGCAATATCTTTGTCTTACCTAAGCCTATGCAGCATTAGATCAACTTTTCATTCCTAGTTCTTTGCAGGTGTATGTTAGGAGTCGGACACAAAATGTATATAAAAAGTAATATCATTGTATGTGTTTTAATTGTTCATTATCATATTTTAGTTTGTTGGAATTGTTAATATATGTATTTTACTGTTCCCATTATGCCATTAAAGGTGACTGAACTGAACTAATATCTGTATGGCACCAATTTTACTGTCTTTCTGATTTCATATTACTCTCCTGACAATATTTTTTTTTTGGTGTTTCCTACTCCCCCCTCCCCCTAAGAAATTTACTGGATGCTTATGTTTCAGTACTGTGTTTTGGATGATTTTTAAATGACCGTGAGACTAACCGTCATAGTGAAAGGACTATGAAATCTAGGCTGGATACTTTGAATTCTTAGGCCTGCCGACTATGGTAAATAAGCATTTGTCCTCCTAGTGTGCTTCAATCTGCTTCCTTCAGAGAATTAAGCTCAGGTGCAACCATTTCCCCCTCTTTCCAGGAGCAGCCAGCTGTGCAGCATACTGATTGGCTGGGCGTTGTGACAAGAAGTCACTTCCCATTCTTCTGCCACAGTAGTGCTTCAACTAGAAACAAAAATGGATTCATATTTAATTAGATAAACATGTCAGGTGCCTGGATTTTTTGTTAAAAATAAGCCCAAGGACTGCCTCAATCACTGCTGAATCTGGAGCCAGATTTGTGTGTCACTACAGAAGTGAATGGAGGAGGAAGAAGAGTTCAGTCTGCTGAAGACAAAATGCTTCCCCCAGAGATTTCAAATCTGCTGATTTTATTATATTTTTTGCATTAAGTGTACAATTTAGAATTTGTAGACATTTATAATCCTTGAAAAAACTTCTCTAAAACTGTAGAATTGGATCCAACCAACTATTCCAATAGTGGAAAGGGCAGGGCTATTTTTGGGCAGGATCGCACAGGAACGGAGTTCCGGCTGGCTTCAGAGCCTGCCCACTACAGCCAAAAACTCTGCATGCGTGGCTACAGAGGAAAGACCCAGAGAGCGACCCTCCCGGCGACTCCGAGGTGGGCAGGCCAGGGGGGGCCTGGAAGGATCGGGGAGGCATTTAAATGCCTTCCCCAGCCTTCCCTTCCTTTCAAGGGGGGCCTGCCCGGGTAAGCCAAGAGAAGGCATGGGGTGTGGCCTGATATGCTAATGAGCGGTACTGTCAGGGGTGTGGCCTATTATGCTAATGAGTTCCTGCTGGGCTTTTTCTACAAAAAAAGTCCTGGGAAAGGGGGATGTGTAGATTCCTCTCTCTAACTGCAGATCTCCACATTTCATCCCACACTGTTCCCAAGAGTCCCCAGGAGTAGTATTTCAGGGAGCTCAGTGGGTTGCAGCAAGAAAGGGAAGACAGAAAAAAATCCACTCCACATGATCTCCTAATCTAGAGTGCTAGTAATACCTGTTGCATTCCAGTTAAGTTTCTACGAATACAATCTTTGAATTTTAATTGGTTGTTAATGTGGTTTTAAATGTATGTAACCCATGTCCCTCACCCCTTATAAAAGAGTTACCTGCTCATAGAATTGATTATGGCCAACATAAAACTTGGAGTCAAATGATTCTTCTGTCACCAAAACTTTCTGTCTCTCCCCAATCTGTGGGAAAAAAGACAACTGGAGATCAGTGAAGAGGTAAAGCCATAAATTACATAATGAAGAAAGCAGTATCTTAGAAACTTCCTGTACTAATTAATACTGCTGCCACTGGATAATTTATCACCCCACTGATATAAAGTACTTCCTTAACTTACCCATAGAATAGATAACGCAAATCCATGATTGCTGGAGATTAACAGGTGCTGAAATCATCTAGCGTTATTTCTTTTAAAGCTAACTTTTGACAATAATTTTTTGTGAATTCTAATAAAAGGCATACATCACTGCATCATGTGAGTACATTTCCACTGTAGCACTTGTGGTTTAAGATCTAACGCTTTGTGACACATTACATACATATAAGGTTGCAGTTACAAACTAGTCCGTCTTCTGTATATCTTGAAACATTCAGACTGTATCATTCTACTTTGATCAGCAAGTACTGTCATGAAAGAGACATATATACAAGTTTGGGAAATGGGTATGCTATTAAGATTTAACCTTAACAACCTTTGCTGTGGGTCACCTGCATAATAATTAGCCGCTGTGTACTGGGAAACATTAAACAAGCAGAACATAAATTCATGCTTCAAAGAAACAAAAAGGAGCATAAAATTCTTATAGGATCTAGTAGTCTCAAATTCCCTGATATTTTTGCATTAAGTGTGCATGCATTGACCTCTATTAGGTCTCTTCTACTTAGCCGGGGGAACTGTGGGAGGATTGGCACTGCACAAACGTAGTAATCTCAACTAATAAAACAACAAGCCTGCCTATGATAGCAAAGGTGAGGTTTGCATTTTAAAAAAGACGTTGTATGCATGTTGGGTAAACACTCTCAATAGGAATTGCTTTTCCTGCTGGAATCGACTGAAGAGTGACCCTTTAACCAGAACATCACACTACCAATTCTTTATAGCCATCATCCCCTCTTTTCCTCATCTATTTCATGAAGGGAAATGGGTACAAATCAGGACTGCCGTACTTCTTAGTGGTAAGTTGTCACACCCACCTTTGAAAGACCATTCAAATATATGTACAAATCATATGCCAATAAAGGTTTGTGTATGTATGTATGTATGTATATGTACGAATGTAAACACCAGTCACAATGATTTTGAAGTGATTTCATGTATTTTTTAAAAAAGGAACTGATAAGAGATGCCTGAGACCTTTGGACTCTATTAGATCTCTTCTATTTAGCTTAGGGCAGAGCTAAATCAATCATTTTACTATTACAGTCTTTTTTTTTTTTTTGCAATTTTTTTAAATTCAGGATATAAACATTCATAGTCAAAATTAAATTTTCTACATTTGTTCCTGCTATACCCTACCCACCTCCCTTCCCCCCCCCACTATATGGCTTCCCACAGTGCTTCGACCTCCTGCTCACTTCTTTTTTAGTTTTTAGTACATCAATTTTTTTTAATTCCTTCGACCTCCTGCTCACTTCTTTTTTAGTTTTAATACATCAATTTTCTTTTTGTGATTCCCTAGGTAACTATTATTTCATTATAGTAATTATTTTTTACTTATTTCGTCTCCTAAGCATTCTATACTTAATAATTATTAAAAATGAACAAATTGTCTTTTGTTTCCCAATAGTTTTCTAAATACTCTTTCAAATCCTCCCAATCATTATAAAAATCTTCTGCTTCCATATTATTCAACTTTCTTGTCAGTTTGTCCATTTCAACTGAGAATAATAGTTTTTTAATCCACTCTTCAATTTTCGGGACTTCTTGCTGTTTCCAACTCTGAGCATAAGTCATTCTAGCTGTTGTTATCACGTACCACATCAGAGTTCTCTTTGACACATTAACCTCTTCCATTTTTAGTCCCAAAAGTAATATTTCTGGCTCCTTTTTAAATGTGCATTTCGTAATCTTTTCCATTTCTGCATGAATCTCACTCCAAATTTTTTTGGCTTTTTCACAAGTCCACCACATATGATAAAAAGAGCCCTCCACTTTTTTGAACTTCCAACATTTGTTTGACATATTAATATTCATATTAGCAATCTTTTTCGGTGTCATATACCACCTATACATCATTTTATAACAATTTTCCTTTAAATTATTACACGTTGATATTTTCAGTGCATTTCTCCATAAATACTCCCAAGATTCTATTGTTACTTCTGTATTTACTGCCCATTTTATCATCTGTTCTTTAACCGTCTCGTCTTCAGTATACCACTTCAACAATACTTTATACATTTTTGAAATATATTTTTTCCCACCCTCCAACCATACTACCTCAATCTCATTGTTTTTCTCTCTAAAACCAACAGTTTTTTAAATCTCTTTTAAATAAATCATTTATTTGTCTATATTCCAACCAACCACATTTGAACGCTATTTCTTCCTCCATTTTTAATACAAACGAATTTCCCACCTTTTTAAACACCTTTATACTGTATCCAGTCTTCTCCCTTATATCTCGAATATGGTTTTATTACCTCCAGCGGAACAATCCAAAGCGGTCTCTCATCTGAGAAATACTGCTTATATTTCATCCATACCTCAAAAAGTACTCTTCTGATAAAATGATATTTTAAAAAACCATCCATTTTTACCTTTTCATACCATAGATAAGCATGCCATCCAAACTTACAGTCATGGCCTTCTAACGCTAACAATTTCTTATTTTCTAATATAATCCATTGCTGTAACCAAGTTAGGCATACCGCTTCATGGTATAATCTAAAATTGGGTAGTTGAAGTCCTCCTCTTTCTTTCGCATCACAAAGAATCTTCATTTTAATTCATGGTTTTTTCCCGCCCCAAACAAACTTTGAAATTTCTGTTTGCCACCTAGTCAGTATTTTCACATCTCTTATTATTGGTATTGTCTGAAATAAAAACATCAATCGCAGTAAAATATTCATTTTAACCACTGAAATTCTTCCCATCAACGATAAATTCAATGTATTCCATTTCATTATATCCTGCT
>NW_015172608.1:297465-330844 GCF_001447785.1 Gekko japonicus | reverse complement strand
CTGCTGAACTTTAGACCAAAGCTTGTCATAATTATTTTTGTACAGGTCTATATTTTTCATCGTCAAGTCAACTCCTAGGTACCTTGTTTTGTTAACAACTTCACATTGGACCAGCTCCTGTAAATCCTGTCTGTTTTTCTCCTTCATATTTTTACACATTATCTTTGATTCATCTTTATTCAGGTAAAACCCCGCTAATTCTCCAAATTCCTTTATTTTCCTTAGCAATACTGGTATTTTCTGTATTGGATCTTCGAATATATAACATAACGTCATCAGCAAATGCTCTATATTTATAGGAGAAGCCCTTGTTGGTTAGTCCTGGTATCTCTTTGTCTTCTTTAATTTGTTTCAGCATTACTTCTAAAATCCATATAAACAGTAACGGGGACAAGGGACATCCCTGCCTTGTCCCTTTCTGTAACTTTAAAATATTCCGTCATATCTGAGTTGATAACCAGTGCCGCCTTTTGGTCTGCATATATTGCTTCAACCATGTTCAAAAATTTCTGACCGACATTTATTTTCTCCAACACACTAAACATAAAATCCCAATTCCATTTTACTATTACAGTCTTTACCAACTGACTCCCCCCGCCCCCCGTAGTCTTACGAGTCTGAGTTCAACACTCAAAAATTTTAGGGTAATTCCTAAAACACAGATCAAAGTGTCATACAAGCTTTCAATTTTTTCCTCATAATAAATTGTCCAAAATCATATTCTGCATTTAATTCCACATACAAGCTATAACACATAATCTTCTTATTGACCAGGCAGTTGGTGACAGAATGGCCATGCACATTAAATACAGAGCATACCCTTCCGTCTGGAGCATTTTGTCCCTGAGGTACAGAGCTTATTTGGCAGTGAAGTGCCTGGTATGGCCTATTCTAGAGGATTCAAGACAGAACAGCCGACCAATATTACAAAGCATCTGCCACAAATGGCAAAATCAAGATATATCTGGCACGTTCACGTCTCACAGGTGGGGTTGTTCCTCAACATACATCTTCTTCTGACAGACTAGTAGACCTGTACTGCCAGTCCAAAGAATCTTGCCCCTTCTTGGGATCCCACGGACCTAGCTTCTCTCATGTCACAGAGTGGCACAGCCGGCTTGAAACAGGAGCTTAAGAGATCACAGGTTTTGGGATTTCAGGCCTGGCCAGGAACTTTTGTTGAGTGTTGCCTATATGCCATGAGCTTTCAAACTGTGCAATGTGGATGAAAATCGAGATTTTTTTCTGAGCCTCTTGATTAAAAAAAATACTGGTAAACAGTTGCTGCTGATAGGCAATTATTAAATTACGATTACTGTATAAATAACATATAACATTTGAATATGGTGAAAAATTTTCAATGCTGCGTCCTGTGCATAAAGCTGCGTACGCTAAGCCCATACTCGCTCTCATTTAGCATTGAAGAACTGTTCTAGGCAACAGATGTACACAGTGCAGAGCTCCATCTTTTCAACTATTTCTCTGCCTGGCTGGAGGCTAGAGAATCAGGAAGGATTAAATAGAAGTCAAAGAAAGAAGGCTTGAATAGCTTTCTAGTTAGCATAACAAAGGGAAGTGCCTCAGTTGTTCAGCATCGGGCAATGCATCTCATTAACTACAAGTGAAAGAACTATTATTCCCCCCCCCCCACAATAGTGTTTGGCACAGAGATATATTATATCAGAGAGAAATAGCAGGGCCATTGGAGAGTTTCTGCTTTTGCAGCCCAGCGATCCTGCTTCAGGGTAAATAGCCCACTTCCATTAGTCTGCACCTGCATCTGACTGCTTCATTCTGATTTGGTCTCCTGCTGTGAAAATGTCGCTTCTTCAAGCATATACAAGCCCCGAAATGCAGTTCATATGAAAATTATATTCAGAGATGTCAGCGGTGACCTAAAAATGACAACCAGGCCTCGATCTATCTGCTTCCTTTTCAATTCTGTTATGTTGTGCAGATTTATAGTCCTTTTCCGTTGCTCCTGTTTTCTATAGTGGTGTAATAAGATTTAACAGTGTCACAAAGCTCTATTTGATTAGGCATTTAGCAGTTATATATAAAATATCATCTCAAAGTGAGCGAATCACAGGACTCAAATTGCTACTGGAAACCTACACAATGATGTTTAACGTTTGCAAACTCCGAAGTTCGAAAATAACTGGGAAGCATAGCATTTCCCTCATAATTTCATGCTGAGTAAAATCCTTTACTTTACTGAATACATAATAGGAAGACAAGATATTATATTCTGTATTACTCATATTTGTCCATCTCTCCCACATTAATCACGTCTCAGTGGCTCCACACAGATGTAATACAGTCCAGTGTCCACTCAGGAATGCTTTATGAACTCATGGGCTCCAGCTCCTACCCCCCTTTCATTTTGGGCATTCATCCTCCTTCAGTTTTGAAATCAATCACAATTAATATCACGCACATCCAATTAGTTAATTTCTAACAAAAGTTAGTGCTCAAGAAACCCGCCCAAACCATGTAACCCTTGGGAGAAGCAGGTTTAGCACCAGCAAAGATACCGGTGTTCATATAAAACTAATATTAGTCCCAACGCTCAAAGGAAGCACACAAGATCACAGGATCCTCCTGATAATCTGTCTATGCAATGTGAACCATTGTGAGTCAATGCAGCACGGCAGCATCAAGAAATCATGCTCATTTTTAATCATGGTATAAGGCATACTATAAACACTACTTCTCTGTGTTTCATCAGGTCATAACAGTGACTAGGTTTCTCTAGAGGAAGGGGCTGACCAGGCATTCATGTGCTCTCTCGCTCTCTCATATATTTCTATCACACCCTTCTTCCAAGGCGCAAACAACAGAATACACGGTTCTCCTTTTCCCTCTGTAAACTCACAAAAGCCCAGCTGAAGTAAGGTAGGGTGGGGAGTGTATACATTTGCCAACATTACCAGCAAACTTCATGGCAGTGTTGGTATTCAAAACTTGGTTTCCCAGATCTAAACCACTACATTGTATTGTCTTTTGCTTTCATTTTCACTGGGCTGCAGTTGCAGGAGGAAACTATTGTTGGTCAGGGACACCCTAGGGTCCAGTTACTGAAACCACCACCTGGAATACAGGAGGTGATAGTGGAGGGCTAACATCTGGGAGGATGCTTACCAGAAGTCTTGAGGAACACTGTGGGGTCCAGTCACCAGCCTCCAGGTGGGGCCTGGGGATCTCCCGCTTTTGCAACGGATCTGCAGCTGACTGAGATCAGCTCCCCTGGAGAAAATGACTGCTTTGAAGGGTGGACTCTACAGCATTGTACCATGCTGAGGACTCTCCCCTCCCCAAACCCCGCCTTCCCCTGGATCCACCCCCAAAGTCTCCAGGTATTTTCCAACCCAGACCTGGCAACCCTAGGTCCAGATGACACTCAAGAGCCTAGGGCTTATACCACATCCAGTGCTATTAATGGAGAAGTAAATTAATGCAGCTGCAAAAAAAGTCATTTTGCCAGTTTCTTTTAGCCTGGCCCCCTACATTGATTTCACTGATTTTGGCCATGTGGATCTAGGGTATGGTTACTTTGAGGCTAGACTACTGTAAAGCCCCTCTACAAAGGTCTACCCTTAAAGACAACTAGAAACACCACTTTATTTATTTAGGATATTTCTATGCTGCCTCTGTCTGAAGTGGCTTAGAACTAAGATCACCACAGTACAAAAGCAGACATTAAAAACAAACCATCGGACATAAGCTGCGTAAAACTATCCCTAAAACAGAAGCAGACCATTAAAAAAGCTGATAAGATAGAACCCCTAATTAAAAGCCAGGGTAAAAAGATGTGTTCAGGCCTGGCACCAGTGAGCCTTAAGGGGGAGGGAATTTCAAAGGTGGGAAACCACCACAGAAAATCCTCTGTCTCTAGTTGGTTAAGTGCAGAATGCTGCAGTCTGGTCATTGTCAGGCACCAAGTGGAACACACAAATCACACCTATTCTGCAGAGACTCCATCGGTTGCTGGTTGGCTACTGAGTTCAATTTATGGCTCTGGTTTATCACTTGCAAAACCCTGAATGGCCTTGGACCCACATACATGAAGGACTGCCTCTCCCACTATCAAAAGCTTCTAAGAGGTAGCACCCTCTGAATGGGTAAGATCAGCAGCTGCCTGTTCACACACTCAGTGGTGGACCCTGAGGAGGTTGAGCAGTCTCCCCCACACTCTTCTGTCATTCACAAAATGTGCAAAATTGTAATGCTCAAGAGGGCATTTGGGAAAAAAAAAAGAACTGTAGTAGAATTAACAGTCCAGGAGGGTACCAGTTTGAGAGCCAGAGAGCCAGTTTGGTGTAGTGGTTAAGTGCGTGGACTCTAATCTGGGAGAACCGGGTTTGATTCCCCACTCCTCTACTTGCACCTGCTGGATGACCTTGGGCAAGCCATAGTTCTGACAAGAGCTGTTCTTGAAAAAGAGCAGTTTCTGTCAAGAGCTCTCTCAGCCCCACCACCTCACAGGGTGTCTGTTGTGGGGAGGGGAAGGGAAAGGAGTTTGTAAGCCGCTCTGAGACACCTTTGGGTAGTGAAGGGCGGGGTATAAATCCAATATCTTCTTCTTCTCTTATAACAGAATAGGACTGTAGTCCCACTACAGCAATTGTTATAGGTATCATCTGCTTTTACTGCACTGTCTTTATTTATTTATTTATTATATTTATACCCCGCCCATCCCGCAAGCGGGCTCAGGGCGGCTTGTAATATACTTGCAGTAATGTTTATAGAACACTGTAATACAGCGATGTCGAACTCATTTGTTATGAGGGCCGGAGCTGTGTCATAAAATGTAATGCCAGGTAGCGGAGATATAAACTTTATAAAGGACACAGACACAAAGGTGGGTTTTTTAAACTTAAAATAAAAACATGCTTAAAACATTAGCACTCTTGCAATATTTTGTTTATTTAACAGGGCCTGATAGAAGCCCTCCGAAGGTCTGATCCAGCCCCCGGGCCGCATGTCTGACACCCCTGCTATAGTGGCTTGCAGGGTCTGAGTATCAGGTGCCAGTAGTCAGACAAAGCAGAGTCAGTGGCTCAGCGTCTATTGTACACATTGCATCCACACCTAACAGCTTCTCTTGGCTGGTTCTATAGCCCCACGCCTAAGGATCATGCTTACAACTAGTTGCTCAGAAGCAATCCTGCAACTACTCAACTTTGTTATCAGCAAGCAGCTGGTGTCAGGCTAGGAGACGTGCACTTCACCATCCTATCTGTAGCTCTGTATTCAGCTCCCATTTGAGGTGTTCTAAAGGTGTAGGTGATGCTGGTAGGCTGGGGAATTGCCAACTGAGGTTCACCTGCTGAATCAGGGCTGGAAGGTGTTGGTGACTCTGCATCAGCTGTTGGTTGTGAATCCTGACAAGCCTGACACTCATTTTTCTGCTGGTCAACTTCTGTTAACTCAAGGCTGGCTACACGGGGCTCCTCTTCTCCTGAGGAGTCCTTGCTACTGCTGAGCCCTGGCTGACTCATGACAAATACCTTGCTTTAGATAGTTTGTTGTTGGTATTGTTCTCTAATTATGTAATCCTAGGCCAACTGTATTATTCATTGATTGTCTTATACTGTCTGATTGCACTGTTTATATTCTGTAACCTGCTTTAAGATGCAGTGAGAAAAGTGGGAGTATAAATGAAATAACATAAATCTGCTTTGACAGCCCCAGTAGCTTGGAAGTTCTAGTACATCTCAAAAGATTTAGAATATTTGGTAAAACTTCATTACCGTGTAAAACAAACAAACAAGAAAAGGAACTATGCATCTGTTTTTTATTTCAGAATGTAATAGATATAGAATTGTAAGCCTCTTTGTGAGATAATCTAGCTGACAAATGAGGCTCAAAATATTAAATACATAAAAGACAATATATGTGGATTGTCTACTAGGGGTGTGCACTGAGAAAATAATTCATTTTAATTTCTGATCTGGGTTTTGGAGGTGGGGATTTTTTACTGTGATTGCTTGTTTTGGGTTAGGACATTGCAGGTTTGGGATTCAAATGTGTGTGGTTTTTTGGGTTCTGGAGTCTCAGACCATTATTTCTATGGGAAATGTATATGAGGGTCTGGGGCTGCAGTCTATAAAGATAATAGCAGTGAATTTGCACAGAACACACTCCTCCCTCCAATCTAAACCCCCTAAGTTTCAAGTGGATCAAAGATGTTTGATTTTACAGACAAACCCCCCCCCCCAAAGTAGGTGACTCTCTGTGCAGCTGCTCTTCTGTTTAGTGATTTCTAAAATGGTGGTCAAGCGGCAGCCTAGTGGGAATGCTCCAGCTAACCATGACATTAAAAAAAAGAGAGATTCTCTCTCTAAATGAGAAATTCAGGCATACACTGAGCTAAAAAGTACTGAAGGCTGATAAGTGCACAAGAGATCTTCCTGTCAAGATAACAACGAATGGACTTCTGTTAGGGGGATGTACAGATCATACAACTGCTGAACAGTCCAATTCCAAGATCTGTTTTTGCATCAGGCACTGTGGATTGCAACGTGCTGCTCAATACATGGAATATATGAAAAGCAATCTGTCCTGAAACAGGCAATAACAACTGCCTTCGAGGAACACGTGCCAGAAGTCCTCTGACAAAATTAAAGAGAGCAAGGAGTTCATTGAATGTCTATGGATGTTTTTCAAAATAGAGCCAATGCTGATATATACAGGGAAATTCAGATGCCATTCATGGCAGAGATTCATAGCTTTATATGATCAAAATATAAACTAACAGGCGAAAAATGAGACAATTTGGTTTTCAGAACTATTTGTTTCTCTTCTAATCAAAACACTTCATTTGGTGCTATCAGCTCCCCCCTCCTCCCCAGATGTAAGAAACATTTACAAGTTCAGATTGTGGGGGGAAGAAGAAACATGCACAGGAACACCAGGGTTAGAGCTGTCAGACAAGATTATGAGAGGGAAAAAACCCAAGGAAAAAAAGGGGGGGGGCTCAACCCAAGATATGGCTGTGATATATGAGGGTCAAGTTAACAAAATAAGTTATTACAAAAATACAAATATTTATTATGGTGTACACATTAGTAAAAGATAAAATAGGTTAAAAGAAATGATTCAAATATCAGACTCTTAAAACTTTTTACACACAGAGATGATAGTTTTACATATACAACTGATGGGTATATTTTATGACCAGTAGACCATACACGTTTCAGCCCCTTTAGGCTTTCCTCAGTGGTCAATATTACTATTGAAAAACAACACACATGCAGAAATAAAAATATTTTCTTTAGAGCCAGGTGTTGCTTTCTCATGTGATGTGCAACTGCTAAACGTTTACACAGTAGGCCATGGATAATCTCTCACGGTAACTGCAACGTGCTCTCCAGATTGTTCTGGTAACAAATATCCAATGTGTCTGGATGTGTGTCTCTTCGATCAAAGGTAGTTTACTATCAGCTCAGTGTGTAAAAATCTGTGTCTGATAACTTTTACTGATGTGTACACCATAATAAATATTTGTTTTTGTATAACTTATTTTGTTAGCTTGACCCTCATATATCACAAGATTATGAAAGGGTTCAGGTCAGGAAGCAAGCCTCAAAGAAAAGGTTCTAAAAGCAATACATGTTTGTGGTAGGAAGTGCCATAAAGTGGGTGGGAAGTGCCCATACGGTTTCCAAGGCAAAAGATAAACAGAGATAATTTGCTATTGCCTACCGAGTCTCCATAGCAACCCAAGACTTCCTTGGTGGTCTCCCATCCAACTACTAACCAGGGCTGACCTTGCTTGTCTTCCGAGATCTGGTGAGACCAGGCTAGCCTGAGGCCATCCAGGTCAGGGCCAATACACGTTTAGAGAAGTCTTAACGTACTTTTGCAGAGAAAAGGCTATTGTTTTCCATTTCATATATGAACTCAGCTATAGCCTGGCAGTGCATTGTTGCAATGGCACCAGATTTCAAGCCAAAACCTGCCCTACTCATGGCTTACAGATGTTTGCAAAAAGTACTCTGTACACTGTTATGGCTGCAGCCAGGTACTTAAACATAATAGCAGTTTTCACTTACAATTACTTTAAACAAGTAACTCATTGTTCTTAAAATGGAATTTCAGCATCGGTTTGTGAATTTTCAAGATCACACAAGCCTCTATAGGGAAGGAAGAGAAGAAAATCAATATGGCGTCATTCTGACTACGTTACCTTAGGGGACCAGACTATTAAAAGAAGAATTGTACTGATAATACTTGTTGCGTAATCTCTCTATCTCTCTCTTTCCTTCATGCAATGAAAGCTACATTTCTCTTGTTGCTTGTATAACAGGAAAGTAATCTTCAGGAAAAAGGGTGTTCTTTTCCTTTGCTCCCCCGTGCAGAATTAAAAGGGTACTTTTACTACTTTAAAATAATAATAACCCAAGCCCATAGCCGTGTTTGGTACAGACTGCTGCCAGCATAAACTGTTTCAGAGCTGACACCCAAAACATGATATTGGGCTGGCAAATATGTAACACCCCAAAGATATATGCTAGAAATATTTATATGGATAGATTACTCATTGATAGCAAGTTAAATATACAAAAAGTATACATAAAACTACAGTAAAACACTTTTTAAAAGTACTATGTTTTCTTTGTGAGGATACATCACTGTCTACTGCCTCAAAACCCTTAAATGAACAGTTTTTTTGTGGCAGAAGCTTTTGTGGATAAAATTCTACTTCATCAATGTTGAAGAGGTAATTCAGGCATCTGATTAAGTGGATTCTAGGTCATGAAAGCTTGTGGCACAATAAGTCTATTGGTTTTTAATACACCCTGAGTCACCTTTTGTTTTTTGTTAAAAATCTGGAATTCAACAGGGATGCTCAGACTATAAAAATTCTTCCCATTTTTTGTTATCTGGGCCCTTGTTCAGCCTCTGTTTTCCTTTGCTTAAAAGATAAAGCTGGAATCCACATACCTTGGGACTGAATCCAACCCAGCTACGCTTTTATTATATTTCAGTAGGGAGCTGGATTTCAATTACTGTTTTCTTCAATATTGTGAGGTACTATAAGATTAAATTAATGAGTTTAGATACACATCTTTGTACTGCCAATGTAATCCTTCTTCAGGCAGAGCAGCTAACTTGGAAATTCTGAGAAGGAAAATTATATTACGTTCACAATGGGCAGAACCCATTTTTCAGAAGTAATGAACAAATCATTTGGACACACAACCCAGGAAGAAAATAAATATGGCAGATACTGGTGACAAATTAACAGTTTATGCCCAAAAGTTCTGACATAAATAAAACCTTTAATCACTACATTAAAAAATCACATTAAAACATTTCTTGCTTTTCATTTTTTTTTAAATGACAGAACGGCTGAAGAGGAATTCCATTCCATTCTTTTATTAGTGCTTCTGGCAGAACGGGCCTGCTTCGGCCTGCAGGCTGTGTTTCGCTCTGCCCTCCTAGGTTTCTTTTAACCCCTGGAGGGGCTTTTCTCCCACTCTCAGGTAGCCAGCCGCCACCACCTAACCTGTATACAGAATTGTCCACTGGGAGGGTCAGGACTCCCAGCTTCCCTTCTAAGTTCTGGGGCCGTGTTTCCCGCTGCCCAGTGCCGGGTCAACACAGGGACAGTTTACAACCTTGCATGCCCTAGAACAATAGCCACTTGACAAGTACTTGCCTTCCCCCCAGTGCTCCTTTTATAATAGCGTGTCTGAAACGGAGGAGGTCTATGTGGTACAAAGAACCACTGCCAGCATCAAAAGTTATAAAGTATTTATTAAAAAGAAAATGTTCATAAGCATACTTTTAGCATAGCACTAGATTTGAGCAAGGGATACAAACTGCCTCTTTTGCGTAATCAGAATAGTCAATAATCTCTTAGAGTTAGTGCGCCTACAGGTTCTGTGAATTTCTTGGAGCACTCAATGACAATCTCCATCAAACCACGATTTATTGCCTGTTTGTAGGGTTTCCAGGTCCTACCTGGCTGCTGGCAGAGGGATCCAGGCTTTGGTCCACAAGCTATGTTTGTTCGGGGTTTTTTTGGCCTTCAAAACCACAGAGTTTGCTCCAAAACTAGAGCATCACCCTCCAACGTCCCCAACATGATGACATCACTTCCAGGTGATGTCACTGCATCTGTGACATTGCCCAGCTGGCTGGTGGTGGATCAGAGCCCCCAAAACCAGGTGAACCCCCTCAGGGAACTGGGGGCTGGCTACCCTACCAGTTTGGGAGCTGAACACTAGTTGCGACAATCTTTGGACCAACAGGTGTTCAAAAAGGTGGAAAATTTCCTCCAGAATCATTGATTGCCTAATGGACGAGGCCTCATTAATAAATTGGGATATAAGAATCTGACACGTGTTGAAATAATAGATATTAGAGGCCTCAGATTTATTAGCATCCCAATGAGCTCTCTTCAAAACATTGCCTGAACAGATTAAATCTGTCTCCAATTGTCAGTCTAGCTTCTCACCAATAGGCAATGTTACTTCCACATAAAGTGGTAAATGGTTGCTGCCAGGGCTTTTTTTGTAGAAAAAGCCCAGCAGGAACTCATTAGCATAATAGGCCACACCCCTGACAGTGCACCTCATTAGTATATTAGGCCATACCCCATGCCTTCCCTTGGCTTGCCCGGGCACTCCGTGGCTGCCGGAAGCCCAGAGAAGCCCTCCCTTGAAGGGAAGGGAAGGGAAGGGAAGGGAAGGGAAGGGAAGGGAAGGGAAGGCAGCTTAAACTGACTTCCCCTGGTTTGCCCAGGTGCCCCGCAGCTGTGGGGAGCCTGGGCAAGCCAGCCCTTGGAGGGGAGGGAGGCAGTTTAAACTGCCTTCCCTTGGCTTGCCCGGGTCCTACCCAGAATTAGAAGTCCTACCCCGGATTAGCATCAACCCCATACAGGGGAGAAAGAATTGACCCATAGCAGCATCCTATATGGGCATTCATATTGACAATTAGCATGAGAAATGCTTTGGGATAATCTTGTAATATGTAAAGTATCCTAGTCTCAGTGTCCTTCCATAAAGAAGAGCTGGCAATCGCCTATGGGGCTTTAAGTAGGGTCTGGGTTGGAAAAGGTGGGACTTGGGGAGGGGAGGGGCCTCAGCATGGCTGCAATGCCACAGAGTCCACCCTTCAAAGCAGCCATTTCCTCCAGGGACACTGAACTCTGTCAGCTGGAGATCTCCAGGCCCCACCTGGATACTGACAACCCTAGCTTTGACTAGCTTCCATTCTACAATGTAACCTGGCTCTATTTGAAGAGCCAGGTACTCCAACATTTAAATATTAAAATACATTTAAACACTATTAATATACTAAAAAACCGGCAGAAACAACTACAAACGTAATGTAAGATAAGCATAAAATAAAATAAATCTCTGTTAAGCCCTTAGCAGAAAGAAAAGACAGGGCAGGAAGAGAGAGGAAAATAAAATAAAAGAGTCTAAAGTCTAGAAAAACATATGAAAGAATGGCTAAATATCACTGTTGAATCTCTATAAGCAAACATGGCCTCTCAAGGCAAGCTTCTTAGCTTCTCAGCCCTGATTTCAAACTCCACGGGAGGAGCTCAGCTTTGTCAGCAAGGGGAAGCCTAATCAGAGAACTGAAGGCTCAACCTTGTCAGCAAGCCAAAAGACTAAAAGTAGAGATGTTAACTCTGTATGCATCTATAAAAAACAATAGATAAAGTGCCAGCTACTACCTGTAAAACCCTGTATGGTGTAGTGGGTAGTATTCGTTGGATATAGCCAAAGGCCATGGCAATCAGTCACCATATGGCTTATTGGTAGTCCACCTGCTCTCATATGAACCTGCCTGTCAACATCTGTAGGGGAGGTTGACTTTGCATTAGGGTTGCCAACTTCCTGGCAGTGGCTGGAGATCTCCTGGGATTACAACTGTTTTTCAGGCAACAGAGATCTGTCCACCTGGAGAAAATTGCCACTTTGGAAGGTGGACTCTATGGCACTATAACCCATTTAAGTCCCTCCCCTCCCCAAACCCTGCCCTCTTCAGGATTCACCCCTCTCTCCAGGTATTTCTCAACCTGGAGGTGGCAACCCTACTTTGCATGCCCCCTCCAACAGAGGGGAAAACAGGTTGCTTACCTGTAACTGATGATCTTTGAGTGGTCATCTGTGCAGTCCCACACATGGGTTGGGCTCCTGCGCACGACCTCGACTGGAGAAACTTCTAGAGCTTTGCCTCAGAAAGCTTTTGGTGGGCTCTCTTCCTGCCCTGGGGAGCAGGCACGTACTGCGTATACCTGGAGCGGGGGAGAGAGCCGCCTCCCACTCAATTTCTTCGACCGCTACCGGTAAGTCCCATCAAGCCAAAGAAAGGTGAATAGGAGATGGGGAAGGCTGGGTGGGATTGTGGTACTGCACAGATGAACACTCGAAGATCATCAGTTACAGGTAAGCAACCTGTTTATCTTCGTTGTGGTCTCTGTGCAGTCCCACACATGGGTGATTACAAGAGCTGAACCAGTTGGAGGAGGGAGCTGGCAGCTGCAAGAGACACAAAGAATACTGGTTAAGACACAGCATCACCAGCAGGAAGAAACACCCACGGGTCCTACTTGGAGATGTAGCAGGGTTAAGCGAAAAGAGATCACAGCACCCCGTTGAGCTCGGATGTCGAGTGCGTAGTGGGTCACGAAGGTCGATGCCGAGAACCACGTAGCAGCTGCACAGACGTCCTCCAATGGGACACCAGCCAGGAAAGTGGTGGATGTCGATACCGCCCGTGTAGAATGGGCAGTGACAGAGGTAGGAACGGGTTGACGTGCAAGCTCATAGCAAAGGGCTATAGTGGAAGTCACCCACTTGGATAAACGTTGAGAGGCGATAGGCTCCCCGAGATGAGGGGGCCCACAGGCAAGGAACAGGCGAGGAGATTTACGTATAGGCTAAGTCCTGGTAAATAGAAGGAGAGCGCTCTGCGCACATCGAGGCAGTGGAGGGCTCTCTGAGGTGCATCAGTCGGATTTGGAAAGAATGAAGGTAAAAGACGACTGGGACAGATGGAAGGCAGAGATGACTTTAGGCAGGAAAGAAGGATCTGGCTTAAGGACAACCTTTTCCTTATGGAAAATTGTATAGCCCGAAAGGCAGCTAGTTCCTCTACTCTGCGTGCAGTAGTGATCGCTATAAGGAAGGCAGTTTTCCAGGAGAGTAACTTGAACTCGGCCGTGGCCATGGGCTCGAATGGTTTAGACATCAGTTGAGTGAGAACGAGAGAGACTCCATGAAGGCACCAAAGGCATCCTAGGGGACAGAGGCGGAGGAGACCTTTGATGAACGACTTGGTAAGGCAGTGGGGAAAAACTGTGGATCCCTGTATCAAGGGATAATAGGCCGAAACGGCCGCTACATGGACTTTTTAAGATGAGTATGCCAGGCCAGTATTTTTTAACGAGATAGGAAAAAATCTCACGGAGAGACGACTGGAGAGGATCAAAGCACTGAACAGAAGCATACGACTGGAACCTCTTCTACTTCAGAGTGTAAGTGGCATGGGTTCCTGCTTCCTGGCATTCAGAAGGACTTCGGAGACTTCAGGCGGGAAGTCTAGTGCAGGATCTTCCAGGCCATCAGTCGCAAGAAGCCGGGATCGGGGTGGAGGACCTTTCCTCGAGCCCAAGAGAGGAGATCTGGAACGACAGGAAAGGAATGGAACGTCTGGTTGGAGAGCCGAAGGAGGTGAGGAAACCAGACTTGGCGCGGCCACCACAGAGTGACTAGGATGCAGGACGTTGAATCAGCTATAATCTTTTGAATGACCCTGGAGATCAAGGGGAATGGAGGGAAGAAGTAAAACAGGGTTCCCGTCCAGGTGTGGAGAAAGTAATCTCCCAGGGACCGAGTGGATGGTGGACCACGGCTGAAAAAGCGGGAACATCGGGCATTGTGTGCAGTTGCAAAGCCATCTATGGCAGGGCAACCGAACTCGAGGAAGACAGGTTTCAGGTATCGAAGATGAATGGACCATTTGTTGTCCGAAAACTGGGAGTGACTCAACCGATCGGCATGTATGTTCTGAACGCCCAGGATGTGGATCGCGGAGAGCGTGAAGGAGTGGTGGATGCACCACTGCCAGAGATTGATAACTGCCTGGCAAAGACGAAGGGAGGCTGTCCCGCCCTGTTTGTTTCTGTAGTAGACTGTGGAGGTGTTGTTGGAGGCAACGCGAACGACCCGGCCTCAAAGGACAGGGAGAAACAAGAGGAGACCTAACTGAACGGCACGCAGCTCCAGGATATTGATATGAAGGGAGGCGTCGCGAGGAGACCAGGTCCCTTGTGCCGAAAGGATTCTGCACTGGGCTGCCCAGCCCTAGAGGGATGCGTCGGTGGAGATTGAGACTTGCAGGGGAAGAGGCTGAAAGGGCATGCCGGAGAGCAAGTGGCGAGGATGAGACCACCAAGCGAGAGAGTCGATGACAGGGGGTGGGATCGACAGGATTGTGTGCCATGGACTGCAGAGAGGGTCGAAGGCACGGAAAAGCCAAAGTTGGAGGGGACGCATCCTCAACCTGGCATGACGGATGACAAAGACAGTAGACGCAAAGTGCCCCAGGAGCCTCATAACGGACCGAGCAGACTGGCAGGGAGAGGTCTGAAACTGAGAGACCAGAGTAAGTATGTTGGAGGCCCTCGAGTTTGGGAGAAATGTGGTCTCGAGATTGGTATCGAGACGGGCACCCAGGAATTGAAGGGTCTGAAGAGGCTGTAGGGACAACTTGGTTAGGTTGACACAAAGCCTGAGGGCACGAAGGAGAGACAGGGTGGTTTAGATGTCTTGGAGGAGCTGGTGTTGGGTGGAGGCAACAAGAAGCCAATTGTCAACATAGGGATACAGGGCAATCCCCCGACGATGGAGGTCTGCAGCCACCACAGCCGTCAGCTTGGTAAAAACCCTTGGGGCAGTGCAGAGTCCGAATGGAAGGACCCGATATTGATAGTGTGCATTGCCAACAGCAAAACATAGGAACCTTCGATGCTGTGGACGGATAGTGACATAAAAATAGGCGTCCAGGAGATCGACAGAGGCGAGCCATGCCGCCCGGGGAATCAATGGGAGGATAGATTGTAGGGTGACCATCTGGAACTTGTGGCATCGAATGTACCGATTGAGATCCTGGAAATCAATAATGGCTCTGAAGCCGCCATCCCTCTTCGGTACGAGGAAATATTTTGAATAAAAGCCTAGGGTTCATTGCACTTCTGGGACGACCTCGATGGCGCCTTTGGCTAGAAGCGCAGAAATCTTGGAATCGAGGAAAGGATCCGGGGGGTGACGATATAATGAGATAAGTCGGGAGGCAAAACAAACTCTATGGCGTACCCGACCAGTAAGATGGTAAGCACCCAGATATCGGTTGAAATTTCTTTCCACTTTCGTAGAAAGGGGAAGAGTCGGGTCCGGACGGAAGGGGTGTAAGATGGAAGAGATGGCAGGCGATCAAAGTGGTCAAACAGACTGCTTGGGCCGCTGGGGTTTTTTAGGGGCCTGTTGGCGCACCCTATTAGGATAACGGGAGTCATAGGGCCTCTTTCTCCAATGGGAGGTGGGCGCAGGAGATGGCTGACCTCTGGCATAATAAGGTTTCCACGGACGGTATCGATGCTGAGGTGTCGATGCCGAGACACCGAGGTTGCGAGCCTGTTTCCGACTATCATCGACAGCCTTTAAGGCTTCGTTAGTGGTAGAGACCTTCGCCATCGAAGGGGAGAGCCTCAATCCGGAATTTCACATTGGGCTGTAAAGAGGTACCTCTTAGCCAAGCATGACGATGGAGACTGACGGAGGAGACAAGGACTTTCGAGGAGCAAGTGACAGCATGACGGACTGAATTAATTTGCTGTTTTAAGATCGTGCAAATTTCTGATAAAGCTCCTGACAACGTTGGACGGTGATCCTCCGGAACAGACTGTAAGACAGGACAGATCGCATTAGCCACATTAAAGGCATAGGCTGACAGATATGACACGTAGGTGTCAATATGAAGATTCATAGAGGCGAAGGAATACAGCTTTCTCACAATAACATTGATCTTGTGGCCTTCGCGATCAGGAGGCACAGAGTGGTGGGCAGATCGCTTCGATTTTGAAGAAGATTGGACAGTCATGGAATTCGGTGGAGGCTGGGTGAAGAGAAACTTCCCTGAGCTCTCTTGAACCTTATAGAGAGCTTCATATTGTTTGGCGACTGGGGGAATGGAAGCAGGATGAACCCATGTCTCCTTGAGGGTGGAGAGGTGGACTGGCAATAGAGGCAACACCGTCGAAGGTGGGAGGTCAGCCTGAACAAGCTTGTGAACGACATCACACAGTTGGGGATTCAGTGGAACCCTGGACCTGAAGGGCGGATGCCAACCTGGTTACAAGTTCCATAAACGCTTTCGGGCCTTCAGTAGGTGAAATAGACCCCGAGGGCCGAAGGTCATCTTTGATGTGTGAAACATCGAGTTCGAGATCTGCCGAATCCGAGTTGTTGGAAATCGACATGGGAGAGGAGGATCTCCACTGTTGAGTGAGATCAGCCGGTATTGAGCCATCAACAGGGGGATGAAGCCCAGGTTCTGAGAGAGAACACTTAGGGGCATCCCTAGGCCTCGAGAGGTCAGGAGGCTGGTCAGGGGCCACAGAATGGGATGAAGTCATGGACTGACATCGTCTGGCGTGATGTAAAGTGCGTGGATGGTCATCACGTTTGACATGACGAAGGTGATCGTACCGGTGTCGACGAGAAGTAGGAGACCTCAGATAATAATGATAGTAATCTGTTTGATCTCATTCATCAGACCAGTATTTGTCATCAGAAGGAGATCCCGAAGGAGAAGGTGACTGGCAACAAATAAGACACTTTCGATCATATCGAGATCGATGGCCAGCAGAATGCTCCGTGCCCTCCAAATGGTGGATTGGGGTACGGGAGTGTGTCGTCGGAGATCGAGAATACCAGTGTCAAGACTAGTCAGGAAGAGATCTCGTAGATTAACCCAGCGGAATAAGGCAAGAGGCTGAAGAGAGCGTAGGTGGCGGTGGCGGAGGCCGCAAAGTGGACTTGTTGGGTACAGCAGCCACAGCAGGGGTCGATGTCGTTAAACCAGTAATGACGACTGCGTTGACAGTGGAAGTCGAAGCCGATGTTGAGGGCTTGACTTTTGATTTCGAGGAAACCTTACCCTCAGGCCGTGTAGATTTTAATTTTGGTGCCTTCGAAGAGGATTCTGATTTTTTAGAAACAGTCGAAGCCATGGCAGGGCGCAAGGCTACCTCTAAAAGCAGAGCCCTAAGGCGAGTCTCCCTATTACGTCGAGCTTGTCTAGTAAAACTAGCACAATGAATACAAGTATCGACTCTATGGGATTCCCCGAGACAAAACAGGCACAAATCGTGACCGTCATTTGAGGGAAGTTTAGCTGGGCAATAACGGCACAGTTTAAAAAACTTTGTTTTGCCCATACGTTCTCTACCCCACTCACTATAAATAAAAGGGGGGGTGAGAGAAGGAGAAAAAGAAGTATTTAAAAAAATCCCCCCCCCATATATAAGAACAAGAAAAGTTGAAGAGTGAAGACGGAAGGGAACGAAAGAGAGAAAAAAGAGAAATGTATACTTAGCTGAGGCAAGTATGGAGGAACAAAAATGAGGTGTGAACACACAGGCGGTCGAAGAAGAACTGAGTGGGAGGTAGCTCTCCCCTCCGCTCCAGGCATGCGCAGTACATGCCTGCTCCCCAGGGCAGGAAGAGAGCCCGCCAAAAGCTTTCTGAGGAAAAGCTCTAGAAGTTTCTCTGGTCGAGGTCGTGCGCAGGCACCCAACCCATGTGTGGGACTGCACAGAGACCACGATGAAGGAAAAGATGTTCTCCATGTAGCACCTAGTTTATTGAAGAGCAGCTAGCCGAGTGCCAAATTTAGCTCGTTTTGGGTACTCAGGCTTTTGGTTAATTGTTTCTCTTTTGTCCTTAAATGCTTGATCTATAACATTTTTTCAAAATATTATTCTTGTTTTCTCTGTACAATGTTTTATGTCTATGTTGGGTTTTATTCGTGGTTTCAAGATTGTACAGGTGATTCTAATATATTATGGGTTTTGTTTTAAAAATGATGGTTCATAGGTTTTTTCCTTAATGATTATAAAGTGTCTGGGAAATAAACAATGAAAAGCAGCAACATGTTTGCATCTTAAAATGACGGATCCGTGATAATTTTCTGTACTATCTCTATCATCACTATAATGTCTGTTTCCTAGAGAGTAACCTTACATTATGTGATGAAGTCCCACAACCACAAAGTACATTCAGGGCTGTTTGAAACCATCCATATAAAAAAATCACACTATAACACAATATTAGGACTGCTACGACTTTAAAAAGGAAATTCAAATGCATAAAGTATCTTTAATAATAATAATAATAATAATAATAATAATAATAATAATAATAATAATAATAATAATACTTTCCATTTATTAATCACTTTCCCCAGTGGGCTCAAAGCGATGTACAGTTAGACAAGGGACTATACTAGACAGTATAGACAAGGGACTAACAATGTTTGTAGGGGATAGGGAAGACAACATATATTCATTTTTAACTGCACGTGCCGTCACTGCCCGGTATAGACGTCTTCTGGCTTGGCTCCGTCGTTTTCCGCAGGGCTGCTTGTTGGCCAGGCTTCAGGACCCGTATGTCAATCGCCACACCACCACCGCCTGGCCGGAACATCCATTGCAGGGATTCTTTCGTAGCCGAAAAGCTGTTTCGCCTTCCAAGCCTCGACCAGGACATCCGACCGTCAGCTAACACCCTCCCACAAGGGAGATTGGCATGCCCACTCTCTCTAAGGACTGGTTCCCATTTTATCTACTCGCCGAAGCTTTCGAATCGCTGGGTGGACGATGAGCTGAGGACAACAGGCTGGCTGCTCACACCAGCGCGGGGCTTGAACCAACACAGTTCAGATGTTAAGACAGTGGGATATACCCACTGTGCCACCGCTCCCCTTTGTATGAATGGTTTAAACTTTTTGTGAGTTAGGGTGTTTTTTTGATAAATTTCATTAAAAAAAAAGTACTAGTCTCTTGAGCTTTGCGTATCCCAATTAAAGTGATTCAATCTGTTTGGCTCAATTGCTTCACTTTTCCAGAGGCTGAAATCCTACTCTTTTCAACAATTGCTGTGTGCTGAGATTGGCCTATCCAGTGGCTCTGTCCAGTATGTAACATAATTGTCATCTTGCCAGGAAATTAGATTCCTTTTCAGCTGTTCCAAAAACTTCATCACAGATAATCTGTCTAGTTTAGTTTCTGCCTTGCAAGACAGAAATCAGAACAGATGTTGGCTTGTGAATTCTACATTTTCACTTTGGGAAAGAAAAAATAGAACAAAATTCTCACTCTTTAAAGAAAGAATTTAAAGTTTCAGGTGGAAATCAGTAATTATCTGGACCATTTGTCAATGTGGAGTTCAGTGAATTAGATCACACTTCTGAAGCAAGATGGATGCATTCAAGTGGTATTTTAGATCGTAAACAACACTTGATTTCAATGGACAAAATGAATTCCATATCACCACTCAGCAGCAATTATTTGAAGTGATAACAGAGAAGAAACATGGCAGAATCTAAACAATTTAAAAAAATATCTTCCAGAGTCCACAGTCTAAATACAAAAAATGTACCCCTGTAGGCATCACAACATTAACTCTTAATAATAAATTCACAAGCCACAAGGGCCTTCAGTTTGCAAGACCAGAGCAAGGCTGTTAACAATAGGAAGTTTTGTAGGTCATTAATTCATAGGGTCACCGTAAGTCAGAAGAGACTTGATGGCACTTAACACACAGACACACAAATACACACACACGTCAATGGAACTGTCACACCTGCTAAAATGAATATTTTTATCACAGAATTTTACTGCAACAGCTACTCTGTTAGCCAAATTGCCTTATCTTATTAGTAAATGTGGGGAATTATGATTATTAAATGGCAATAGGCATTAATTATAGGACCATAACCTTTGTATACCAGAGTCTGAGTTCCCAGTACCCAGGAAAAAGCTCCAGGTCTGGATGGTTTACCAATAGAATTTTATAAAACATTTGAAAAAAAAAACCATTCTTCCACTAAAAGAGGTTATGCAGAATATAGGAAAAAACGGTAAAGCACCTGATTCATGGAACCATGCAATAATAACATTAATACCTAAAACCGATACAGAAAAAAACCAAGTTAAAAATTATAGACCGATATCATTGTTGAACGTGGACTATAAGACATTTGCAAGTATCTTAGCAAATAAATTGAAAAAAGTTCTGGTTCAAACTATCCATCAAGATCAAACAGGATTTCTACCCAAAAGGTATATGAAAAATAATATTAGAACACTTATTAATGCACTGGAATATTATGAAAACCACCCAGAAAAACAGATTGCTTTAATGTTTTTGGATGCAGAAAAGGCATTTGACAATCTATCTTGGGAATTTTTAATACAGAAATTGAATATTAGTGACAGCGGATCCAACTTTTTGATGATGATAAAAGCAACATATAAGGAACAACATGCACAGATTTTGGTAAACGGAGATCTGACACAGAAAACTGAAATACAAAAAGGAACAAGGCAGGGATGTCCCTTGTCACTGTTGTTATTTATATTTGCGCTAGAAATATTAAATGAATAAGTGAGACAGAACCAGCTCATACAGGGCCTTAAAATATGTAAAAGGACATGAATATAAATTGCTAGCATTCGCCGATGACCTGTTATTTATTTTGGAAGAGCCAAAGGAATCGGTTACTCAATTATTGAAAATAATAAGCAAGTATGGACAAGTGGCCGGTCTAAAAATTAATTTTAAGAAAACTAAGATGTTAACGAAAAACTGTACGTTAAATATAGTTAAAGAAATTCAAGAGATTACTTCAATGGAAATTGTAAAAAAGCTAAATATTTAGGTATTATTATATCCAACAGAAATAGCAACCTAATAAAAGATAATTATAAAGGATTTTTGGAAGATATAAAGAAAGATTTAATCAAATGGAATCTTTCGTTTATGGGTAGGATCACCACCGTAAAAAGGAACATTCTTCCTAGATTTTTGTTTTTGGCACAGAACATACCAGTATTAAAACAACCTCAATTTTTTGTGGAACTGGATAAAATAGTTAGACAATTTGTTTGGCATCCGAAAACCCCCAGGATAAAACTTAAAATGTTACAAGATTTAAAAGAAAGAGGAGGATGTGGCCTTCCCAATTGGAATTTATACTATCAAGCTGCCAGTCTATGCTGGATTAAAGATTGGATCGAACTAAAAGATGACAGAGGTTTGTCTTTAAAAGGTCATGACTTAAGCATGGGCTGGCACGCCTACATCTGGTATGGGAGAGATAAGATCCACTCTAACTTTAAAAACCATATGTTAAGAGGACCGTTAATTAATATATGGAATAAACTAAGAGAAGAATTTTATGTTGTTATATAAACTAAGAGAAGAAATTTATGTTCTCATTTACTCTCTAAGACAGGAGAGAAATTTAACTGGGCTTCCTCCCCTGAGGGCTCAGTATTTTGGGAGACTATATTGGTAGTCTGTGAAGGGTTAAGACTCTCTGTGCCTTGGGAGCTAGATGTTCCCATCTTCTCAGCCATTTTAGGGGAACCTGAAAGTGAAAGTAGCCACCATCACTCTCCTAACAGAGCTCCAAAATGGAGCCCTACCCCACCCACATCAGCTGAATCTGGTGGGGAAGAAGTAGGCTGTCTATTGTTGCTCCCTTTCCCGAAGGCCCAGCAATAAGGACTGTAAAATGTCCCTGCTAGAGACCTGACCCATGGACCAGAAGCAATTTGTCCTTTTAAAGAACCTCCCATCCAGATCCAGAGGAAAGGAGTAAAGGTTGGGGAAAAGAAAACTCCCCCTCCACACCTTGCCAGTTCTCAATGGATACAGTCCTACTGTGGTTCAGCTGACCGGGTAGACTGCCGTAGGAGACACATCCCTCCTCGCCACGATCTGGAACAAGGAGGGGGCTCCATTCCAATACTGAAAGGGATGGCGACAGAGATTCTGCACCACCCTCGGCCACCTCTCTTGCCTCTGCTCTCCCCAGGCTCTTCACTGAGCATCTGTCCCCAAAACCGCTGCACGCCGTCGCGGCTGGATGGAAAATCACCAGGCCCAGATGGCATACATCCGAGAGTTCTGAAAGAACTCAAATGTGAACTTGTAGATCTCCTGACAAAGATATGTAATCTTTCCTTAAAATCTGCCTCCATTCCTGAGGATTGGAAGGTAGCTAATGTCACTCCCATCTTTAAAAAGGGTTCCAGAGGAGATCCGGGAAATTACAGGCCAGTCAGTCTGACGTCGATACCGGGTAAATTGGTGGAAACCATTATTAAGGAAAGAATTAGTAGGCACATAGATGAACAAAACCTATTGAGGCAGACTCAGCACGGTTTCTGTAAGGGAAGATCTTGTCTCACTAACCTGTTAGTGTTCTTTGAGGGGGTGAACAAACATGTGGACAAGGGGGATCCAATAGATATTATTTACCTTGACTTCCAGAAAGCTTTTGATAAAGTTCCTCATCAAAGGCTCCTAAGTAAGCTCAAAAATCATGGGATAGAAGGACAAGTCCTTTTATGGATCAAAAACTGGCTAGTTCATAGAAAACAGAGAGTGAGTGTAGGTGGGCAATTTTCTCAGTGGAGGGTGGTAAGCAGTGGGGTACCGCAGGGATCAGTACTTGGTCCACTGCTTTTTAACTTGTTCATTAATGATTTGGAGATGGGAGTAAGCAGTGAAGTGGCTAAATTTGCGGATGATACAAAGTTGTTCAGGGTGGTGAAAACCAGTGAGGATTGTGAGGCACTCCAAGGGGATCTGTCAAGGATGGGCGAGTGGGCGTCAACATGGCAAATGGGGTTCAATGTGGCCAAGTGCAAGGTGATGCACATTGGAGCCAAAAATCCTAAATATAAATACACATTGATGGGGTCTGAACTGGCAGAGACTGAGCAAGAGAGAGATCTTGGAGTTGTAGTGGATAACTCACTGAAAATGTCGAGACAGTGTGTGACTGCAATAAAGAAGGCCAATGCTATGCTGGGGATTATTAGGAAGGGTATTGAAAACAGATCAGCCAGTATCATAATGCCCCTATATAAATCAATGGTGAGACCTCATTTGGAATACTGTGTGCAGTTCTGGTCACCACACCTTAAAAAGGATATTATAGCTTTGGAAAAAGTGCAGAAAAGGGCAACTCGAATGATAAAAGGGTTGGAACACTTTCCCTATGAGGAAAGGTTAAAGCGCTTAGGGCTCTTTAGCTTGGAGAAAAGACGACTGAGGGGTGACATGATCGAGGTTTATAAGATTATGCATGGGAAAGAGCAGGTAGAGAAAGAGGTACTTTTCTCCCTTTCTCACAATACAAGAACTCGTGGGCACTCCATGAAACTGCAGAGCGGTCGGGTTAGAACGGATAAAAGGAAGTACTTCTTCACCCAAAGAGTGATTAACACATGGAATTCACTGCCACAGGAAGTGGTGGCGGCTACAAGCATGGACGGCTTCAAAGGGAATTAGATAAGCATCTGGAGCAGAGGTCCATCAGTGGATATTAGCCACAAGGTATAGATAGGGGCTCTGGGGCAAGTGATGCTCTGTCTTCTTGGTGCTTGGGGGGGTCAACAGTGGGAGGGCTTCTAATGTCCTGGCCCCACTGCTGGACCTCCTGATGGCACTGGTATTTCTGGCCACTGTGTGACACAGAGTGTTGGACTGGATGGGCCTTTGGCCTGATCCAACATTGGCGTCTCTTATGTTCTTATGTTCTCCCATTGCCTTTTAGGTCTCTGCTTCTTCTTCTGACCTTCTGGTGTCTTCTGGGATCTTCAGAAGGCAGGGCCGGTAAGACTGCGGATCAGAGGATAAGCCCCTTCCCTCTGGGATCAAAGTTTGCCGACCCTGCCTATGGAAGGGGGAGGTGCTTTCCCAGGAGTAAGGAGTCAAGGACTGCCCCACTCCTGGACCACCGGAGAAATACAGATACGTTTGCATTAACAGGAAGCATTGTTGGTGGGGTGATACTTTACCTGTCCGGCGAGATGAGTTGATGAAATAAGGGGAGGGGCCATGAGTTGACATGCAACACACGTGGAGAGGTCCCAAACTGCGCAAGGAATAGAACCAGCAAGATAGTGTGGGGTTATGAGAGGTAAAAGCAAGAGAGTGAGCAAAGGCACAAGGCTCTTCTTTTACACCTGAAAATGGGACCTGAGGCAGGGCTGCTTTGGTCCCCTGGTCCCCAGGAGATATTAAGAAAACTTAAACCAAGAATGGGTCAGAAAAGGGATTAATGGTTGGGCAATTGCAAGTAATGGTTTGACTGGGAGTGACACCTCTTGGGGGAAGGGGATAGACAAAGAAGAGAAGGAAGAGAACCAATCAGGTTGCAGGATTGGTACTTTGGATTAACGACCAGATGTTTCACAGTTGTGTTATCTTGATGGTGATGTTAATATGTGAAGGTGGGGGGGGAATGCCTGTGTGATGGAGAATGGAGTGTTTCATGGCATCTGCGCAGGAACATCCTTTTGTCCTTTTTGCAGAGCATGGTTTCCTTCTGTGATCTGCTGCTGTTTCTGCATGTATGGAGGTCAGGGCTGCTGGTCTGCATCCTAGTGCTGGCATGGTCCCAAAGCTGCAAGGGCAGAAGGCTTCTATAGTCCAGGGATCCACATCTGGCTTGGCATGCTGCTTAGGCACAAGGCTCCCCTTGGTCAAAGTACATTCCATAGTCCAGTATAAGGGTAGTGCTCTTGGGCTACAGTACTGTCAATTGTCCTAAGACTCTTTTTTCACAGTTCAGCAAGGCAGTCATATTTAAGAGTCTTTAATAATGCCATCTGAAGTGGCTGCATGGCAACAACTGCTCCAGTAGTTGCCTGCAATAAACTACTGGCAAAAAATAGACTTAGAAAGTAGCTTAAGGGGGTTGGTGAATAGACGTCTGCAGAAATAGTTGGAAAAATCTTGTGATGTGCCTGGATCTGCCCTATGAATCATGGCACATTGCATAAGGAATTATGTTGCAGACTGGAAAATCCAAACGCACAGCCACCACCAGTTTTCACCTCATGAAAACTGGTAAAAGAGGTCTATTATTCTGAACTGATAAGCAAAAGTGTCTCAACTTAAAAAAAATATTTCTAGACAAAAGACCGATTTTAGATTATTGGTACAAAGCATTACGAAACATAAGCCAACCCTATGCACTGATGTGATGGCAGTAATTATAACACAAAAATGTGAAATAGATAAATTAGCTCTTTCAGAAAGTAATGCCACATATTTCCTATTTTTTTTTGGAAATTTTACTAACCATTTACAACTCTGGAAATTTGCTCTCCATTTCTAAGCATACAATGAAGTCAACAGCATGAGCTGTATGGTTTTCATGGTATGGACTGGAAATGAAAATATTTGCTAATATTCTATGAGGGAAACACATGTCGAGCAGACCCATTTGATGTGTACCTCTAACTATGGATTCATGCAAAGGCTACAACTGCACTGATGGAATATCAGGATATATTGTGTGCAGTTTTAAGTTACATTGATTACCATGGGCTTCCCTAATATTATCTGTTCCGATCAACTTCTCATGTTCACATTCTCATGATCGTTTTTCTAATGTGTGAACTTATGGTAACAGATAACTGGATAATTTCCATGGTAACTTGTATCATGTAGTTTTACTTTATAGCTAGAATTTGGTTATTTATAACTCGACTAGATCAGCATTTTATGACAGATGGTTGAGAGTTGCAATATGTTTGTTATGGCACATCACAGTACAGCAAACATACCATTAAATCCCTGAACTGCACAAAAGCAGCAAAACGATGAAATGTGATTATTACCTACTTTGGCCACATGAGATACTGGCATCCATGGGTACTATGTTAATTCAATATTTCTGCATATATACCACTACAGTGATGAAAATATACATACATACATACATACATACATACATACATACATACATACATATATTTTCAGTCCAGGATTTTTTAACTTGGTTGTTTAAGTAGCATTTAATGGGGACGGTAAGAAAGGCATTAATTTCTATTTAATGGATAATAATACAGACTAAGGAGGCAGTGCAGATGAGGCCTCTATTTGTAACTTCTTTGTTTAAAATTTAATTTGCTAATTCCAGAATTTGAAGAAAGTCATCACAATTCCAAAGAACACTCAGAATATACAATTTTGAATGAATTTTATGAAGAGTTAAAGGCTTGCCTTTCATAAGTCTGCTTGTGAAGGATATACATAGAAACCAAATCTTTAAAACTTAATGACTTCTTTTCCATTCTGTCTTAAGAGGAATAATTAGGCAATAACTTCCATTCCCACTATGTAATGCGGTACTAAAAGCAACATATCATTCAGTACAGAAAGAGCCTCTTATTAAATAAACCTTGAAATGACATGGAGGAACAAAATCATACAGACAGTTACATGGCATGGATACAGTCTTTTCTCTACTAAATACCATTTTCTCCAGTAATCAACAGATAAGGGGAGTTTAAACATATATATTAACGGGAGCTACTCACTATGAAGTAACTGATATAATAGAATATTCTGTAACTACTTGGCAATGTGATAACATAACATTTGATATAGTAATTTGATTCATTAAATGACTGAAAAGAAAAGAACTATCAAGACAGAACTCTTAAAATGGTCTTATATAATCTGATCATGATTGCAGTTTATTTTATTATAAAAGTGCACAAATCTGGTACATCCCCCCCCCAAAAAAAACCCCAATACCTTCAATTTGCTTAAATTTCTACTGGGGTGTGGGGAGTGATTCTAGCTGATTCCCACCTCCTTTGAGAACCTCTTGATTCTACCCCCCAAGCTATTCCTGGGGGGGGGGCGTTCCCTGTCTTCCTAGAAACAGCATCTTGGAGGTTGTTGGGGCTGCCACGGAAGGAAGGAATCAAGAAAAAAAATTGCCCTTGCACTTAAAAGAATTCTAGGCAACATCCAAGTCATTGTATTTGGAAACAATAATTTAAATTACTGAAATCATTAACTTTATAAGATTTATGCAAGTTACAACATGCTGTATAGGCTATGGCAAATCAGATGGCAGTACTACTAACTAGAGCTAGGCTTATTGCTATTTTTTTTTTAAAACACACACACAATACTGCTTTACTTTACTACAAATTGAAACTTGTATTAGTGTAACTACCATGGCACCATGGATCTGGTAGTTTTCTAAGGGTGTTGTTTTTTTAATAAGAGGTTTTTTAAATACAACTACATTCCCAGGATTCCTGTGGGACAGGGCTTAAAGCTACCACTTAAATTTAGAACATGCCAGTTACACACCTGTAGTAGATAAGAAGAAAAGAAGAAGAGAAGAGATTGGATTTATACCCCACTCTTCACTCGGAGTCTCAGAGCGGCTTACAAACTCCTTTCCCTTCCCCTCCCCACAACGCCGGAAGATGAGCCCCTCAGGTTGGAAGGTGTCCAATATGCTACTGAGGAAGAGCAGAGGGCAAGTACAAGTAACCCCAGAAAGAGTGAAGCGGCTGGGCCAAAGCCGAAAGGACGCTCAGTTGTGGATGTGTCTGATGGTGAAAGGAAAGTCCGATGCTGCAAAGAACAATACTGCATAGGAACCTGGAATGTAAGATCTATGAATCAAGGTAAGCTTGACGTGGTCAAAAATGAGATGGCAAGACTGAACATTGGTATCTTAGGAGTGAACTAAAGTAGACAGGAATGGGTGAATTTAACTCAGAAGACCATTATATCTACTACTGTGGCCAGGAATCTCATAGAAAAAATGGTGTGGCCTTTATAGTCAACAAGAGAGTGCAAAAATCAGTACTGGGATACAATCTCAAAAATGAAAGAATGATCTCAGTCCGAATCCAAGGCAAACCATTCAACATCACAATAATCCAAGTTGTATAGAAATATTGATTCCTATAAACTCCTGCCTCCCCCTGGAATGTGTCTTGCTGATATCCTGCTGTGTTGATTTCCTATTGAAGCCATATGGCCTCTATAGCCTGCCATATAACCCTACATTTTTCACACTTCCATGCTGGCAGAGAACAGATGGCCTAGCAAACAAGCAAACAGTCACGTAGGCCATGGGTGGGTTGGAATTTGGGGGGCACATGACTGCGGGTGTGCCCTTCAGAGCTCTGACCATTCAGATGTTGTCCCCATGGCAACCCTACAATTGGGCACTCCCATGTCTACTCCAATTGGCCCCTGGCCAGGGCTAATTTAGAGACTGGGATTGCACTATATCTGGTCATTCCCAATGAGAAGAACTCTCTCTTCTGTTCCTGCTATCTCTGCTGCTCTGTGGGCAATGTTCCCTCTAAGCTGTGGAGTCTTGTGAACAAAAATTCTTCTCTGTGAGCTACTGGCATTAAAGTTGTGAGCGAGCAATTTGGCTACTGCATATATTTGTTTGCTGTGGAGCCATCCTTCCTGAGCTAAGACAAAAATATGTGAGCTGGAGGCTAAAAAACTGTGAGCTAGCTCACACTAACTCAGCTTAGAGGGAACACTGGCCATGGGTATATTTTTGGATTCACTGACTATGCTCCCATCAGCGGGTGTATTCCAGTTGATCAAACAGAGGATGTTGGATATCGAGCATCAGGAGTTACATAGTCTCGCCAACAAAACCTGCCCTCCTCTGAGCTTTGTGATTCCCCTCACTGTAGGTAAGATGGCTTCATATTTATCCTCCCTACAAGCACCACAACTACGCAGAGCTTTCTCTTTAGCCAGATGCAATGCCATGCCATCTGCCATTCTATATGGCAGATTCAATAAGACAGCATATGCGGCTAGACATTGCCCTTGTGGATCTGGATGTGTTGAGACGGTCTTACATGTTTTGTCGTGATGTCACTTTTATGTAAATATATGCTTAAATATCTAAACTCTATAATGGCCAACATGATGGGTTTTTCAGATTCCCATAAAGTTTACAAACTTTGGGGGATGGGAACAACCTAAAACTAGAGTACCAAGGATCATTATTACAAAAGTTTGAAGTTATACACAGAGAGACAGAGAGAGAGAGCAAGATTTCTAACCTGATTTGGAAACTTGCCTGCCATTTATCCCCCCCTCCCCCTACCATTCTGGCAGGCACAAATGGTAAATGATGCTCTCTTGCTGTCAGGGACATGCACAAATAGAGAACAGCCCTTTTTCAATCTTTCGATTTTTGGCAACTTGCAAGTGGGCGTGCTCCATCATAGTTCCGATGTGAGCGCCCCGCAAACATGCCGATGGGGGGATCCGATTTGATCTTGGACCCCCCCAGGCCCCCCTGGAGGGGGGCTGTAGCCTGGGGCACGAGAGGTGCTTTCAGCGAGCTGCCATTGTGTTCTGTGTTACCTGTACGGCTGTACAGTTCATTCCTCCCCCTCTGCCTGCTAGCTTGTATTTTACTCTGCTGTAACGCTTATGCCAAACATCTGGAGGACGTGGTGTAGGAGGTGAGCTTGAATGCTAGCTTGTTGCCTTTAGAGCCTGGGAATGGCACCTATGTTATGTCTGGAGATAGTAGTGTTCCCAGGGATTGAGCGCGCAACCGTTTCCAGTTACCCGCCAGCGGGAAAGTGATCCATTGGTGGGTACCTTGTTTGAATCTCTTTATTATGCTTGCCATAGCTGTTTGTACCCATTCCTAACAAAGGACTTGTTTGAGTATCTTTCCAAAGCTTTGAAATAAATTTTGCTTTTCTGAAACGTGGATTTATTCTCGATGCTTGGGGATCCAACAGGTGCCTCTCCCAACGTGGAAGCCAAAGGATTGAGGCACCTTTTTGCCCCAAAAGGCCCCCGCAGCATGGAGCCAGCATGGCACCAAGAGGTGCACACCGGACAGAGCGCACAAGGATCCCAAGGAACGATCTTCTCCAGATACGCAATGAAGGCGAGTATAAACGTGAGTGAAGCTATGACCCAGCAAACAATCGATAAAACGCTAGCAGTAAAGCCGCCCCAAAGCCCCAAACAAGCAGAAGGGGGAAGGGAATGCCTGATCCCGAAAAGGCTGAATTTAAAGTGGGAGGCAGAAAGGGCGGCTTGAAGGAAGCGGAGTACAACGGAGTGTGCGGCGGACCAGCAAGAAAGTGATAAATCACCAGGCTTATGGGGAACTTTTAAACTTTCCTTTTGTGTAAACAATGACTCAGTGAGCAAAATAAATGGCGTTGAAAATGAAACTTATAACAGGAACGGCCAGGACATCATCGCCAGCTACCAGACTGGAAGCAACCACAGACTTTCCCAAATTGATTGCTGCAGCTTTACACCCTCTACTGGACCAGATGACCACTTTAGCGACAAAGTTTACAAACTTTTGAATGATTCCTCTGTTGAAGTAACTGAGAAAGTGGATAAGTCCCTTTAATCCGCCATGCTACTATGCCAAGGAAAAATACAGTTGTAACCTATTACTTTATTCAATGTATTTGTAATACAGTGTCCTACTTGTATACCTTGTTCTACTGATATATGCCAATAAAGGCTGACTTGACCATCATTCCAGTCCCAGATCACTTCTGCTCCAGTGAGGAGACAACTGGGGGATCTGAGGGTGGTGCTGCATGCCCGCACATCTGAGCCCACCCCAGTGGCCCCCTCTCCTACTCCACCACTGGCAAGGGTGGTCAGGGGGTGGTGCAGGGGTGCCCTCAGCACTCGGCTGGGCTGCTGGGAAGCACACCTGCCAGTGAGCAGAGGACACCTGCAAATGTGCAGGGTAGCAATGACAACCCCCCTTCCCCTTCTGCCCTTTGCTCTGTGTGGGCACTGAGGCAGCTGTGGATGCCTATGGGGTGGGCAGCTTGAACCCCCTCCCCACTGTCAGGTGCCTGCGATTGCTGACAGGAGTCAGTCCCTTTAAGGGGGTGGTGTATGTGTGCTGCTTGCAATGAGCAAAACTCCTGTGGTCCGCCCCTACCTACAACAGGTGGTGGACTTTGCCCCCTTGCTACATTACCTAATTGGTTCCGGCTTCCCTGTCCATCACAGCGCCACTGCCTCTGCACAACGCCTCCACTGACCGCAATAGTGTGGTTGTTATGGACGCTACCCCAGTTACGTTCAGAAAACACCCCAAGCCAACCATATTTGTCTGCTGGCTGCTGCGTAACTTATCCCCATAGGGAATGGACTAGCAGCACCATAGTTATGCTGCCGCCAGCCACCACAGCACAGGCGCAGCAGAGGATTGCTCTGCCCGTTATGTAGATATCTAAATCAAATATTTAATTCCTTCCATAACTTATTAGGAATGTAAAAGGAAAAAAAAATACTGGAAGGGAATGTTTTAGATATTAGATGAAAGAGACTATCTGAAACAAAGGGCACTTGGTTGTTCTAAGGAACGTTGAGGTTTTGTGAAGTATGTAGAACAACTTTGCTACTGTAAAGTTCACAAATTTTACCTTAAAGCTGCTCCCCCTCCCCCACTATTAATGTATGGATTTCTTTTCAGGAGCCATGATAGTGAAGAGATTACACATACAAGGCATTTTTGGGTAACAAGACCTTAAATAAAGACCTGAGAAAATGGGAAATAATCCAAGAAAAAGGGAGATGCTGGAGAGGAGAAAAGAATGTGTCAGATATGGCCAATAAATTTTTGTGACTGCCAATTCCAGTCCAAATGGCTGTTCTCTCTAGTTTATGAGGAGTCACTGGCTTTAAAAAATGTGTATCAACCAATAGGACAAAGCTACCTAAAGCGTGGATCAAAAATCACAAGTTGTTTCCAGTATAACTGCTCCCCACATAGATTTCCCAGTAGCAATCCAAAATCAGATGTTCACATGCTGTTCAAGGAATTCCCCATAAAGGATGACTTTCGACCTGGACTCCCATAACAGCACGCTAAGCAGAAAGCTCGAAAGCCCATCCTTTCCCTTCATCACAGGGTGTACTAGCATTACAAAGACCTTCCACCACTCATTTTGTGTACTGATTGCATAGTGACACTATGGGTGATTTCCCACAAGTGCTGCTCCGCGCTCACTCCTCCCTTTTGCCCCGATGGTACGTGTCAATTTTTTTTTTGAAATATTTATTTATTAGGTTTTCTTGTGCATTACAACATGCATTCATGAAATTTTAAACAGTTTCAATTGTCAGAGTCATTTAGTTCATACATACTTGGTATTTTCAACCATTTCAGTTATTAAAGTCAGTTAGTTCATATATTATTTTCTTTTATCCACTTATAAAACATTTTCCATCTACTATGGAATATCTCCATATCTTTATTCTCTAGGATTGTAATCAGTTTATCTATTTCTACTACCTCTTGAACTTTATTAATCAGTTCATTACATGATGGTATCCTTTCAAGTTTCCAATTTTTGGCAAATATAATACGAGCTGCCATGATGATATATCCCATAGCATATTTTTCTTCGTTTTTTAACTTATCTGGAAATATATTTAGCAAAAACATTTCTGGTCTAAAAGGTAGTTCTACTTCATACATATCTGTTAGTATCTTATGTACCTTCTGCCAGAATCGCTGGGACTTTGGGCATCTCCACCACATGTGGTAGAAGGTGCCTACATTGTTTTTACATTTCCAGCAATTTTTAGATACATTTGGGTAACACTTGGCTATTTTATCCGGGGACCAATGCCACCGGTGGTACATTTTAAATATGTTTTCCTTATATGGAATTGCGCGTAACTGTTTTGCAGCAATCCAAATCTTAGGCCAGTCTTCTATGGTATAACCTATGTCTTGCATCCAAGCACTCATCGTGCATTTAACCTCTTCATCTAATTGGTAATTTATTAGGAGCAGATTATACAGTTTTTGAATTAGTTTGTCGTTTGTCGACAGCCACAACTTGTCCAGCTCGTTATTTTCACCGTATATTCCTTTCTTTTGATCTCTCAAAGGATGATCTCAGTTGCGTATTTTCCCACCATGATAACTTTATACCTTGCTTCCCAAGAGCCTCTTCTGTTTTTAGTTTACCTTTTTCATCTAATAAGGTTTCATACGTTAGAAGCTCAGTGTTTTTCGTTAGGGGAGGTTTTATAAAGGCTTCTAGAGGGGAAAGCCATCTGGGGATTTTAAGATAATATTTATTTTTATACTCTTGCCAGATTTTGTTCAATGCACCTCTAACAGTATGTTGATTGAATTTCTTGTATATTTTATCCTTATCATAGCCTATATACGCATGCCACCCCATATCCAAATCAAAGCCTTCTAATGTCAGTAGTCTCTTGTTTTCTAGGGT